>NW_009598773.1:95000-115000 GCF_000690535.1 Cariama cristata
CCACAAGATTTCTTCCTTTCCCTCTGTGTGCACATCATCAACTCTCATTTCATGTGCTGTCTACTATAGTCTGAAGGTATTCATAAGATCCTGTTCAATATATATGGGAAATAAATTATTAGACTTTGGTTTTGTTTACCTTCTGCAGTTGGTTTCTCCAGAAAAGGAGATGGGAGGTGGAGGGGGGGGGGGGGGGAGGGGGGGGCTTGGAAGCTTGAATTTCATGTTCCACTACAAATTTCTTTGTGATCTGGGGACAGCCATGGATAAGTTTCTATTTCACACGTACAACAAAACCTCTTAATGACTGTCTTAATTTTTGCCAAATAAAACAGGTGAGACATAACAAGAAACATGTTCAGTTGGACTATGTTAGCAAAGGGCCTCAACCTCTCAATTTCAGTGACAGAGCATCTCTTTAAACTGCTGAAGCAGGTCAGCCAAAACAGCAGGTCAGGGCTGCCTTTAGCCAGATGTGTGTATGCATCAGTGGCTGCTGAGTACAGGGAGAGTTCATCTAGAAAAGAGCAAAGTTCTTGGAGAGTGGGATGTGGCCTGAACATAGAGCAGGTAACCATGGAGAACGGTAGGCATTACAGTGTTTCACTATAATCTTTAAGTGTTCCCCCTGAAAATTATGTCATGCTCCATACCTTACTTTTCCTAGTCTAATGGCTTATAGCTTATTACCAGATTTGAGCAAAAATTATTAATTTTCCCTTAAAGATGGTCTGCGCTTTTCAGACTGAGACTAAGACGATTTCCAGGCTTTCATTAAATAGAGTATATTTTGTGGGTTTTGAACATTTTTGTAATCCTGAAGTGTCTCACATTTTTGTATTTTTTTCTCTATTTCTGCATGCTGTGGCGATCCATGGCTGCTTGGAAGACTGTACATTCTGTGGTTTGTATATGATAGATTGAGTAGTTTCTCTCTGTTTTGAGAAGAATTACACCAGTCCTCATCCTTTGTGTAGTTTACATTTCTGTGCAGCAATGACTCATAATTTGCAGGATGTTCACAGGCATACTGAAGTCTCAATGACATTCTCAGTTTTGAAATAGCAAATTAACTAATATCCTAAGATACAGTTGATATTAACTTATTCTCTGGGTTATTGTTTTTATTTTTAAAACTTTAAATAATGTAATTATGCTTACAAAAAGAGGTAATATGACTAAGCTCAAATTAAGAAATATAGAAGTCCTATTGCAGTGCTTTGAAACTCAAAATCTCACACATACATTTCACATCATATAAAGCTTTGCCCTCAGTTAACACTGTTCAGCAGTTGTAAACTGTCCTTTCATCTGTCAAAGTTAATTTACAGAAAATGACCAATTTATTTGTTCTGAAGTAGAGGAAAATTGTAAAGTATTTATTTTCTAAGAAACTCATGCACTATAAGGAAAATATTTGTTTCTAAACAGCAAGCTTTATTCCCATCTCTGATGAAACAAGAAAATAACACCTCTTCACCTTTCACATTGGCTCCTTCATATTATTCATGCTAGTCTTTGCTCACTAATTTTATGATTATAATGAGGCAATGGCATGCTAGTTAGCACAGAATGACCTTCTAATTGAAAAGCTGTAAATTCAGTCTCAGTGGCCAGCACTGGCAGGAATTTAAATAAATAGGGCTGCAAAGTCCTCACAATGGGCTGGCCTCTTGACCAGGGTGCTACTAGAGTCCTAGTCACCTGTCATCTGACGATGCTTTATAACTCCTTGGTGTTAACTGTCTGTCTTATACAAGTTAGATTAGCATGAGAAGAACAAAGAGCAAGGAGTCTTTTATTGGTTAAACAGAGGATTTTACATTTGAGTATCTTCAACATCTGATCTAATGCTATACTTTATAAAAACAGCCTCTCAGTTACATAAGGCTTACTGTTTAATTTCCAAATCATGATAAAAATCTGGCCAGACTGATGCATCAATAATTCCTGTCTCTTTATACAGTTTTTCTTGATCATATTTTTAATGTTTGTGCATTTATTATTTGAAAGCACTAATAACATTGGTTTAATGAGATTATCTTTCTGACAAGCACTTAAGATTGGTGCCCAGATACTACAGTGATAAGGTCTTTTTAAGTGTTAGGGAAGATGGATGGGTAGTTGTGAGCAACTTGGAGAAACTGTGCAGTGTTCAGGGTGTCTTAGAGAGAAACAGTTTATGAAATGGTCACAGCATAAATAAATACCTACCCACACATAAATAAATACCTCTCAGGATCTTGATGTTGGTGCTTGGCACTGTCTCACTAAAGTTCATAACACTAGTTAACACTATATTAGTGATAAGTAATAAGAGTTGATAGGCTTGTATAAGATAGAGCAGCTTTATGCTGTCAGTGTCATGCATCTTTATCAGGAATACATCATACAGACAATGGAAATTTTCCATATCCTTTAAAGTTTTGCATTCTGAATAGTTGGTTGTTAGACAAATAGAGCAAGCTTTGCTGACTTCATTTTCATTCTTGGCAGCATGTTTTTATCATAAGGCAGATAGTCATTAATTTACAGAATCAACGCTGGGAACAGCTTTTGTGATCTCATATTAAATTTTCCCCTGAATCCGCCCCTTGGCAAAAATTACTCACATCGTTAAAAAATATTTAATTAGGCTGTAGTTTATACCCAGCTCACTGGGGAAATGTTGGAATTAATATGATTTGCATGAATTCTGTTTCTCTTTTTCTGTTAGAGATTAGTTTTGAATTCAGTTCAGAGGGTCGCTGACACTGCCAAGGACTCACAATTGTGAAGGTCAAACAGGTAGCAAATACTTCCCCTGGGTAGCTTCCCTGAAAAGACAGCTCAAAATTGCTTTTAATTATGGGTTACGTAAAAGGCCACTTGCTGTTTTTATTTTTCCACAGATCTCTGAAACATTATGTGGCTGGAAGTTCTAGGTAGACCACATCAGTTCAAATCTAAAACAACCTAAGTCATGTTTTCACTTCTTTTTCTTTTCTTGAAAATGAATAGCATTCAAACCCCAAACAGAGAGTCATGCATGCACACAAAGAGGCATGTATGTGTGAATGTTTAAACCAAGCAATTTTTGATGGCCGTTCCTCTATTGCAGTGGGGAGAACCCAAAAATCTCTTTCTATTTCCTAAGCTTTGTAGAAGAAAATATAAAAAAGAGTGGATTGGAAGGAAAAATATTTTCCTTCATAGCAATGCATCCACTGGCTTAATTATTCTTCACAAGATAAGATACAATGTTTAGTTATGCATTCTCTTGTTTATGATTTCAAGGGTTAGAAAAAACCCTGGGGATCCAAAATCCTGTGCTTTTTAAAAAGATAATTTAATGGAAACTTTAATTAACAATCTAATCAATCAATTAATCTCTGTTACATAAGTGTTGAAATCTAATTCTCCTTCACAGATCTGTCTATACAGAATGAAATGAAATGGCTGCCCACCTATCAGGATGGTGGGGAACTATTACAGACACAAAGAAAAAGTGAAACTGTAGTAGTTTTGTGAAGGTGGCACAGATAACATAATGGTAACAAAATACTCTTGAATTTGGGGTAGATCACAACATGTCAGTGTGGTGAGCTGTTGTGCAGTTCATTTCAGAAGTTCACTTTTTCTTTAGATGAGTATAAGAATGTAAGAACAGTCCCCCTGATAGTTAGGAGTTGACCCATTTGTTTTGTGGAAACTCTGACAATTATGGCGTATCAGTAGGCAAAAAATCCTGTTAAATAGTGAGCGTCACGTAGTGTTGACTTTTGCCTTGAGTTCATAAAATGCAAACCATCTGCTTTATGAAATATGTGCAGACCACACCATGCTATTCACTAGCCAACTGTTGATAAATAAATATTTATATATCGAGTGATTTATATAGAGCTTATATCAGTACTGCAAAGGTGAGAGTCAGTTTGACCCTTATTTCTAGGACTGCGAGTCAATGCAACTCTTCGGAGCCTGGAACCCTGCCAGAGGTGCCTGCAGTACTGATGACAATTTAATTGATAGCAATGCAGATGAAGATTCTTTCATCCACAAACTCATCTCCAAAGCAGACTCTGTGTATGTGTGTCTGCATGCTTCCAAACAGTCAAAAAAATCCATCAAGAGAGCCTTATGTGTAGGAAAGAGAATTAAATCATAGATAGGGCTGTACGTGTGTTGCATGGCTTCTGTCACTAAGCTTCTACTTTCTTTTGAAAAGTCAGTTATTGTAACTTCAGTGTGTAAAAATACTTACAGGAGAGTTTTACAATTTAGTGAAGAGCCTTTTGCAGGGAAGTGTAAAAATATAAACCAACTTTGGAAAAGGAAATTGAAGATTTGTATATCCTTACCAATGTATTTAATATTTTGGGCTACATACCATGTGCTACAGTCAATGCAATCTGTACATCTAAACTCCTATAAAGTCTGAAATGTAAGAATTTTGTTACACTTTGAGTAGAGACTGTACACATACGAATATATGGTTTATGGGCAATTTTTGGACTGCAAAAGGCTAATTAGATATTTACATCAAGATCTTATTTAGCATCCTTTAGTTCTTTCCTGCAGTAATAGAAAAGGCAAGGAACAAAATGTCATACTGAACTATCATTGAACCTAATTCCCTATCTCTTAAATTCAGTGATTTACCATTTCTTTAAAGCAGTATATTTTTTCTTTTATCTCTGGCATGTTCATTTTCCATCCTTTCCCAAGATGCAAGTGCTGATGGCTTGATATTACACTCTTTTTGGCAAGCAAAGGCCACAGCTTTATCTGCAGCACAAATTTGTCCAAATACACTAGTATTAATTGTGCACACTATATACAAAAATAATAGCTTACCTTGCCAGCAGGCAAACGTTCCAGTCAGTGATTATAATACTCTCTTCCAACTGAAGTTTTGAATTTTCTTGCCTGTCAGTGAAAAACTGACCATTCCAACCCACAAAAGTGTATTGCTCTAAGGCAGGCAAACCAGAATTTCTCACCCTAATTTGTAGCAGCTGAAACATTCAGTTATATTAATTTGCCTACACCCTTATGCTGTCCTTCTGCTCTTTTACCTTTTCCTCCCTTTTGTTCCTCAACTAGGCATCACACTGCCTTGCAGTATCCAGGGACCATTAGTCCATAAATACACCATTTTGTCTGCATCTGATATAAAACACACATATTATACACCCAGTATGATTTACAACAACTTACAATAAAATACTAACATTATGCTGAATAGAGGCTTAAGAAGTGCAGACAAGCATACAAGTTACCATGTTAGTAAGTTGTGATACACCCTCTGGATTCTAGCAGCAAGGCAACACCATACAATTTTCCAAGCAGACATTAAAAGCATGGCTACAGAACATCTGAGGTTTAAGACACTGTCATACCCAAAGTAAGACAGAGACCATTTGTAATGCCATTCTGTTCTTGTTTCTGCCTTTTGAATCAGAGGCAGCTCTATGAATAGCTCTGTGGACACTGACCATGCAGAGAGTACTATTAACATGTTCAACTAGAGCAGTAGTTACAACTCAGGAAAAAGATCTTGGAGTCACTATGGATAGACCTCTAAAATTGTCACCTGAATGTGCAGAAGCAGCCAAAATGTTGAGCATCATGAGAAAGGATATTGAGGCCAAGACAGACAGCATCATCCTGCCATTTCATAAAACCTTGATCTTCTCATGTCTTGAGTATTATGAGCAGTTTTGCTCCCTGCGTCCAAGCAGGAATATTGTGGAGTTACAGTACAGAGAAGGGTAACTACAATGATTAAGGGGATCGAACAGCTGCATTTCAAGGAGACAAGAGAAAGGCTGGGACATTTCAGTTTGGAAAGGAGAAGACTAATAGGGCATTATGATCAAAGTTTACAAAATTAAAAGTGTAGTGCTTTTTATTCACAAAATCCTGCAGTACTAGAACTAGGAAGCACTCATTGAATGTATGAGGAGATCAATTAAAAATAGATAAAATGAAGTATTTTTCTGGGATTGAGGAGTGTCCATTTGTGAAAAAATGGATTGGACAGGTTCATAGACAACAGACCCATAAACAAACACGAAACGGAATAGACAGGGATGTATTCTGTAACACGCCTAATGCAACAGCTGTGAATATTGGAGAACCAGCACTGAACATGGCCACTCTCACATGCTTCGCATGGTGACAGCTCCTACTGCCACTGCTGGAGAGCCAACACTGGGTTAGGTAAGCCACTGGCCTGACTCAGTAGGGCATTTCTCATGTTCTTATATTCCTATCATTACTTAATTATTTCTCAGAATACACACATGGGGTAAGAAAGTAGTAGTTTAGCCACTTAACATGAAGGGAATATGAGTCATTGTAAGTTTATCTAAGGTATGCAAAGTGAACACAGCAATTTGTATTCAGAAAGTTATGAGCCCAGACTTCCAGTCCCTTGACTTAATTACTCGGCTAAAATTCTAGCCTGTTAATAGAACGGAGAAATGTATATTGGTAGTTGTGGTGGGTTAACCCCGGCCTGTAGCCGAGCAGAGGGAACAGGCAATGCAAAGGCTGTCACTCAACACCTCCTATGAAAAGTTCAATGTTCCATTAGGACCCCTTTGAAACATTTTAAGCCGGATCAGTGTTTCTTGTCTGGTACTGGGAATCAAAGTGAAACCATATATGGTCAAGAAAATGTTTATCCATATTGGTTTTTTTTTCCGTAAAACATGCTTCATTCTTCATGAACATAAAATGCTGTCAAGGCCTGACAATATTTCTCAGCCAGGGCAACCATAAAGAGAAGTGTTGGCGAATTTCTTAATTATTGGTATGTTAGGTACTCTGAGTCTTCCCCTTTTATGTGATTGTTGTATGACTTCAGAGTTATGGCTAGCAAGACATACGAGTTCTTGGACATTCTCAGATCATAGCTGTAGCCATAAACATAACATCTGATTCCTGTCAATCAGAAAAGCCTCTCTTGCTCTTTTTTCTTCCTTCCTCTCTTTCTTTTATGTTCCTATATGGTACCCATAGCATCAACCCCATGTTCAGAATGGGAGCAGTACAAGATAGATGCTGGATTCTGACAGAGCCTGTGTGCTGGCAGAAGAGCAGGACTGTTCAAAGAAGTAACAAAAAGACCCTCACTGTGATTTGTTGTGTAAGACAGACACTGGAATGCATTAGCTGTGGGGAGGTGAAAAAAAATGAAAGCAAAGGAATTATTTCATATATAAAAATATGAAAAAGTATCATGAATAAGAGAAAGGGAAAAGCCTAAAAAATACATATAATGAGTAAAATTACTCATTACAACTGCTTGAAGTAGGGACCGTGTTTTATGCATTTTACTCTACAGTGGAGTCAGAGCAGTGACTGGGTCATGGAAGTTTTAATCATACAAACAGCTTCAGTTAGATGAAATTAGAGGAAAAACTTAGTTTTAAAAACTAAGGTTAGTTGTCATATACCTCACAAGATAAAGATTGCTCAGAGTCTAAAACTAATACATCTTTCTTTTATTCCCATTTTATTATTTTTTAGTTAGTAGATATTGCAAGCGATGCTGGAGGGACAACTGAACTTCATGTGTTGGCCTTATTATCTTGTTGATATACACTGTTGCTCCACTCCTTAGATACATCATAGAAAAGGCAAGGAGCTCTACTGATCTAAATAGTGAGTTTCATTACTAAATTAATTAAATGAGAGAAAAGTCATACGAGTAAATGTTCACAGTCACTTAAAGCCATCAAAAAGGATGGAGTGGCTAGCTGTAAATTCAGCTAAGGAACGTACTTGTCACTTGACATAGACATAGGCTCTCAGGAAGCAGCAAATTAAGGTTAAGCAGATAAAATAATTACAACCCATGATAATGTTTTGTTATTAGTTCAGATGTGTACAATCAGATTGTATTTGATTTTTTTTACCTCCAGAAAGACAGTGGTACAAGGATCCTGGATTAACACATATAGGTTTATCAATTATTAGCAGTGGGAAGAATTCCACAGTGTGAAGAACTGGAATTATTTTCCTGAGGTAGGAAGGATGTTTATTTTCACTAAGTATTGACTGAGTTACATAGCCAAGGTATGGCTAGTGAGTCGATTAACAGACACCTATATATTTTGCTATTCTTGTTTCATTGGATTTATTCTCTGCATTACATTTATCATTCTCTCCCAGAAGCTCCACTTCCTTCCTTGTTTTTTGCAGTTCTCTTTCTCAGTGGTCATATCCTTGATTGCTCCCTCTGTATCTCCTTTATTAGCTCTTAATTTCTTTCTATTCTGCTGATGTTTCTCTGAGTTCAGCTCCATTTTCACTGTTTCCCTCATCTCTTCCAAAGATTTCCATAGGTCTCTATAATTTTGAGTCTCAGATTTTTTCCTTCTGCTTCTCTGAGTGTTTCCCTTCTTACTGAGCCTTGCAGTTGTATTTCAATTGCCTCCTTCTGCATTTCTTGCCCATATCTCAGTCTAAGCAGAAGTGAACTTTTGGCCTCCTATTTCCTAATGTATTAGGTGGTGTAACATGCAGACACTTAAGAAATCTCAGATACAAAAAATATCACCAAGTTCTGAAGATGTCTTTTGTCTTTAGAACTGGGGACAATTTGCGGTCAGTATGCATCTCTGAGGCTGCAGAATCTTCTCCCTCCTGTCTGCTCTTCAGTAGTGCTGAATACTGCAAAAGAACATATATAAAGTACTTTTTATCCATTCTTCTTTCTCTCTCACAACTTAAAATTCACTGTCATTCCATTGTCCACATTCACTATCGTGGTTTCATCTCCATGCCTTCTATAATACCCGCTATACAAGTCAGCTCTCCCTAAATCAAATTGCATTTTAGATCCAAAACCATCCAAAATTTGTCCTTTCATCTGTATCCATTTCTCAATCATTTGTTTATCTATGACCTTCATTGCTTTAATCTTCCCCTCCTGATCCAACCTCAGTCTCACTTTTTTCTTTGGTCTGAGCAAAATGTGACTGTTACGTTCTTTTCTTATCAACCTATAAGGATCCCAAAATTTTTATTTTTCTGACAACTCTGCTTCACTTCCTTTAGGTTCTTACAGTAATGTCTCGGATTGCCTCCATTTCCTTTCCTGCTTTTGGCTTTCTGGTCCTTCTCATACTGCCTCCAATTCTTGGCAGAAGTCTGTACATCTCATTTGTTAGCTCTAGCATATCTTGCTTTTCTTTTTCAGACTGCTTCTCTCCTACTTTAAAATACAAATGTTACCCATACTCTTCCACTCCAAAAATTCTTTCTTTTCCCAGAACACTGGAAATTTATTTTTCTTACCTGGATTCAGCTATATCTTAAACACCAAGAATCTTTCATTTCACTGTATTGTTTATAATATGTGCAGTGTTGCATAAATTACTAATAAAGAAATCTAAAATTTTTAAAGGAAAGATTTAAAAAAAAACTAGCCATGAAAAGAATATGGGAGGCTACTTCGCCTTTCTACATTGTCATTCTACATGTTCTATATATTTTTCTTGTTAAAGAAGAAAAAACCTACATAGGTGGGCTAAATAGCTGTGTGCTGGTTTTGGGAAGACAGCTTTATCAAATCCACAGACAATGTTTGAGAGAGTTTAGATGGGAAGGTTTAGAAGTCTGACAGGATAGTAATCTTCTATTGCTTTCTTTTAAGTAAAAGAAATAGATTCAGTTTTCCATGAATGTGAATGTTTAATAAACCAAGATATGCTGAATGAAGCTAGAATATAAATCCTTTTAACATTGAGATGTTTATTTTGGTAAAATTTGACACAATATCTCTCATTTGAAGGGCAGTGCAAGCAATATCTACTTGGCCAAATTTCATGTAGCACGCAAGTGTATTGTGGGTTAATCCTAAAGAATGTGCATCTCCCAAGGTCTTCACAGTGTTTCAAGCATTTGTTCTTTTTTTTTCTCTTAACATGCCTGAAATGGAAATTCATCTGTGAACAGTAGTTTTTATTCGTGTTTTCACAGAAGCACATTTGCATGCCCTAGAAAAGAATCAATATTATGAATGAGAACTCTTTCCAAAAGTCTTTAATTATATGTCTGTGTATCAATATGTAATATTTTATGTTTCCTCAGATTTTTTCTTCTTTTAGTGACACAGGCAGACTTTGAAAGGAGTAAAATCAGCAATATAACAACGAAACGAGCAAACTTGTTAAATGTGATGGCAAAATAAAAAGCTTCAGTCAGTATGATCAGTTAAAAAAAAAAGATAGCCAGCAAACTGTCTATCATGTGATGAAATTTGACAGTAGGGATTATGGCTTTGATGGACCAGAACAGCTAATAGAAGAAGCTGACATTTTTGAAACCCTGCTAATTAAGGGTTCCTTCCTTAATATTAAAATAAAGTCTTTGTCTGGGTTTTATGGTTGGAGAATCAGGTGTTTTCATTAATATATGCCAGTCAGTCTTAATAAGCTTGGAGGGCAGAGGAAGTTATTATTGAGTGACCTTCTACAAAATAAGCATGTTGCTAAGGGCTCTAACCCTGCCCTGTTCAGACTGATGAATCTCATTTCCAATGCAAAAGCTTCACAAGAAATCCAAGTATTCTCTGTGCAATCACAGAAAATAATCCTTGTGTCTCTTGTAATGTCCAGAATTGCCACTTACTATACTACTACTGTACAATGAATATTACAATACATATTATTTTTCTAGCACAATTGTCTACATTTCTGAATTGCCAAGAATAGAAAAACTTATTGTCAAGACACTTGTATTGAAAAGTCAGCTCATTTTAATACTTCTCAAATAGTCATCTACCCTGTTCATGAATTATAATGCACGGAATACATCTGACAATACTAGCTTTGAAAAAGAGATATGTCTGTACTATTACATATTCATTTTCAAATAGATTTCGAACAGATTTTAAACCATTCATTGAAATTCATTGAAATGATAAATTCACAGTTGGATTTTGATTGACTCTTAATCTAATTTTATATTTGATAAGTTTTCATCCTTTTTTTAGTAGTAGTTTTGATTTTCTGTTGATTTTTCAAGCTAAGTGAAAGGGTGTGGTAAGCTACTAAGACTCATCATATATTTGCTGATAGAAATTAGAAAATGAGCTAGTGAACCAGATTAAATAAGTGCAACATTGTAACTATCAGTGATGCATCTCACATCAACTCTATGTGGGCTGAGCAGTTTCCAACACCCCAAGACTTTCTGCAGGTGTTTACTAATGCTTTGTTGCTTTTTGCTTTCCTTTCTTTTCTTGCACTAGGTCAAGTCAGTACTCTAAATGATTCTGTGAGATACTGCACTCATAATAAATACAGTGGATAATGGATGAAATTCAAAGCAAGACATCCAGTTTGCTGACACTATGCTAATAAAATAACATGGCTGCCAAGTAGAAATGTCAGAGTTGGGAGAATATACACACTCTAAGGTCATTGAGTGAATCTCTGAAAGTTGAGTATTTAATAGGAAGCAATCAACTGCATCACATTTGCAGATCTCCATCCTTTAATTGGTGGCACAGCAAATGGATCTACCTTTTTCTCATCCAGCCCAAACCAATATATCACAGTCGGTAAAGCATTTGATAAAACCTATTCCAAACAGATTCGTTTGTTTCTTTATTTGCATTGATGATCAGGCTGAATTGGCTTCAGAACTCAAACACTGCAATAGAAGTAGATATACATACTCTTGGATAGTTCTTACCCTATATCATTACATACATGAATGCATTGTAAACCAGTGAGACAGTCCAAACCATTGCCAATGTTACAAAAGACAAAACTGTGGCCCATGTATTTCTTTTCTGTCTAGGCATTTTCTTCCCAGGGCATTTTGACAGAGAATTACATGATTAAAATAAAATAAAATAAAATAAAATAATACCCTGGGAAACACATCCCATCTTAAAAAAAAAACCACTATCCAATGCAATATTTGAGTTATTTCTGAATGCCCAGTAGATGCCACATTTGAATACAATAGCACTATTTAGTCCACTTAGTCTACAAGATACTTTGAATATGAAAGGCTCTCTGTATTCTGTTCCATTAAAGTCAAAACCATCTATGCACCTTGGGCTTTTTGTATCACTACTTGATTTATGTATTTGCAGTTTGGAATTTTTGGCTACTTTATCCCTTGAGCATTTTTCCCCCAAATAAATGTACTTGATTTAGCTTCATGACTAACTTCATCCTATTCAATTTGGACTACTCCATAGGAAAGGAAAAAGTAATAAGTGCAGCATTTTTCTTACAATGTGTAGAACTGATCAAATTAAAATCCCCACAGGTCTTTCTTGCTTCTTTGTGTCTCTGGGTGTGGCTGTGGATGTCGATGGTGGAGGTTGGGGAGGTAGCTTAAGTGTGATCAGTCATTTCCACCACGTTTCTAGTGGACAGATATGAACAATACAGGGGAAAACAGCCCATGTAGTACTTATTAGCATCTCACTGGCAGCTGCAAACCACAGGAATAAAACATGAGATCTGGCCTAGGAATGTCTCTTTCAGGGGTAATGTTGGGGCACCTAACGTACTGCTGCTCTGTAGACGTTTCTGTTCTTGTAGTATTTTATTATTTCAAGAAATACAAAGTAAAACACTTGAAACACCTGAAAGTGGTCAAAAAGAAAGAAGTGGGAGTCACAACCCTTGCATGTCAATAAGTTTTGGAGGATTTTTTCTCGCTGCTTACAGTGAGTTTAGAACTCCAAAGCTTAGTGTAAAAACACTGATCAAAAGCCGGCTGATTTCTGATGATAAAACTCCCGTAGACATCAGTGTACTAAGAACTAACTCTCGGAGAGAAATATTCCATTTTCATCCTTGTTGGCATTGTGTTGCTAAATAGTATGACAAGGTCTTTCTTACACCCTCAGCAGTATTTTATGCAGTGCCTGCTGTGGCTCATCTAAGAGCCAATATTAGTGCTCATTCACCAAAATGTAAGAGTAAAGCAGAAATGGTATCTTTATGTGAAATCAATATTCATAAATAAAACAACCAAAGTCACTTTACCCAAATACTGTAAATGCTATATTTTTTACTGTAAATGTAATTGAACCAAGGTCATTCATTTTGCTGCTGGAAAACAAATGGAGTACTAAGCTAGATTTACTCCTTCTTCAAGAATAAAGGATTTTTGTGAAGGAGGAAGGAAATTTATCATAGAATCATTTTGGTTGGAAAGGACCTTTAAGATCATCAAGTCCAACCATTAACCTAGCACAGTCACGTCCACCACTAAGCCATATCCCTAAGCACTGCATCTACACATCTTTTAAATACCTCCAGGGATGGTAGCACTCCACCACTTCCCTGGGGAGCCTGTTACAATGCTTGACAACCCTTTTGATGAAGAAATTTTTCCTAATATCCATGGCACACCTCTCATGACACAACTTGAGGCTGTTTCCTCTTGTCCTATCACTGGTTACTTGGGAGAAGAGGCCGATCCCCATTTCGCTACAACCCCATTTCAGGCAGTTGTAGAGACCAGTAAGGTCTCCCCTCAGTCTCCTTTTCTCCAGCCTAAACAATCCCAGCTCCCTCAGCCCCTCCTCATAAGACTTGTTCTCCAGACCCTTCACCAGCTTCATTACCCTTCTCTGGATACGCTCCAGCACCTCAGTGTCTTTCCTGTAGTGAGGGGCCCAAAACTGCACACAGTATTTGAGGTGTGGCTTATTTTACAGCAGAAGCCAACACGTGATTTCCACTTCCAAACATTGTGAATGTGGCTCAGGACAAGAGTTATGATGAGAAAAGGATGCTCCAGGATGTTTGGAAAGGACTCCCTGATTGCTGACAACGGGGTAATACTGTAGTGAGTATGATATCAAGTTTGAAAACTCCTGTAATATCAGCATGCCTTGACAAAGTGAAGTGCCAAATCCAGGGTCAATATATCTTAATGTAGACTCTCATGATTTAACATTAATGCTCTGATTAGAAGGAGTGGCATATGAAATATGAGGCTTGTGCTAAATGTGGCAGGATACAGGGTACCCAGAGGACACCCCAGTGTCCTGAATCATGTGTCTGTGTTCCATTAGTCATATAGATGTACAAGGACTCACAGAAGGGAATGTTTCAGAGCCAAGAGCAATGTAAACCAATTGAAAGCATTAAAAAGACACAACCTGACATAATTATGCAATACGCAACATTTAGGGACTAGAGCTGTGGCCAGATGGCTAATTTCGCACAGAAGGAAGAGCACAAAAGTAGCTGTAATGGCAGCCAGAAGAGTCAACGTGTCCCACTCTACCAACACATTTGTGAATCCTGTAATAATCTGACTATGGAAAGTATTACTCTAATACCTAAGTGAACTATATAACTAATAACTTTTAAGAGGAAGGCGTTTATTTGCAGAAATATCTAACTGTTTGCATCATGTTGGACTTGATGATCTTTGAGGTCTCTTCCAACCATAATGATTCTATGATTCTATAATAATGATTCTATCTATAACTCCTGCCTTTCTCCATACCTTCAGGGTTTGCTTTTCTATTTGCTCTTGTTTTCCTGTCCTACTCATCTTTTGTAAAACTGAAGCTAACCAAGCATCTTGGCAGTTATCTTTTGCTCTCGCCTTTCAGCTGTTAATGTTTGAATGTAGTAATATTTTTCTGTTGCTGCATCCACATAAGCCTTTTGGGGCATTCAAACTTGGAGTGACCGCCAATTCTGGATAGCAAGAAAAAAGGATGGAATTTTCCAGAGGGACACAAAAGGAGACTGAAGGAAAGAGAGAGAATTTGGGATGGGAACTAGAGAAGAAATGTGAATAACTTGAGAGAGAGAATGGGCTGGCTTGAAACGCAGCAAGAATAATCGTTTAAACAAAAAAGGAGTTCTGGGAATATTTTCCACAGTGATTAAGGAAAAGCGAATGAGAAATATCTCCTCTTTCTCAAAGGAACAGCAGAATCTTTTCTGCTGTTACTCAATTTTGTAAAACGCAAATGTGTTTTAGAAAGTAGTTTGAGAAAGCTGTGAAATTTGAGCTTTTAGCCAGTACTCCAACTTCCTTCTATGTGCCTGATTAAATCCATCCCGATACACTCTTAAAGATAGAAGTTATAAGAGCATCTAACTTAACTTAGAGGCCTCCTCCCACAAAACCATAGTCTCATTCAGGGTTTAGACTGCAAGATCCTTAGGACATTGGAAGGGCTCCCCTTCCAGCCTGGCATAGGGTCATGGAGCCTTGTACAAAGAACTTTAATTCCTTCATTCTCAGGTTATATAGGGTTGCAAAGAACTGCCGTGGGCAATCTCTGTACAAGATGAAGAGAAAATAAAAACAAAGGTACGAAAGAAAATGGGAGCTGAGCTGAGCAAAAGCAGGTGTCCAAAGCTGTGTGTTTAATACCCAGTGCTAGTGTTAGCTGCCTTGCGTATACTTGCTCCTGATAGACTAGGTGCCACTTATGTCAGCTGCAGAAGGCTACAAGCCCCCACCTCATCCCAATAGGAAAAATCTCTAGTTGATAGCTGCCTAACATAAAGGTATTAAGGATTTTATATCCATGGCAAAATTTTCAAAAGAGCTGTCTCAGAGTGAGCATCCAGAATCAAAGGCTGCTTTTGAAAAGTTGACCCTGGCCTTTGGGGAGACACTGCAAAGACTTTTCTTACAATGTTTCCTGAAAGGTAAATTTGAATCTCATTCCGTATTCCCACATTGGATTAAATTGAAAGTGCTTCCACTGATGTCAACAGTTTAATGAACATTGCAGTAATTTAATGGATTTCTTTTTTTTTCGTAACCTATGCTAAATGAGTTACATTCTGCTGTATATATATATGTGTGTGTGTACAGTAATTGAAAGACTTTTTATTCTATCCCGTTCACTATTGAAGAGAAGTTTTTCTTTCTCCTCTCTCTACTAGTATATACAAAACTTTATTCAGAAGGGTTTTCAATTTCCATGTCTGTCCTTGAGATACATGAACCAAAATTTAAAGTAAGATGGATAGGAAAAGAACACAGCATTTCTGCCACAGCAGTTCAATATTCAGCAGAATCCTGTGATATGTAAAAGTTATGAAGAGGGAGCTATGATACCCACTAGTCCAGAGGAAAACATATTCTAATTGTGATACCACATTGCATTGTATTTCACTCTCTTATTGGTGTATTAGTTTATAAATTGTAGTACAGTGTGTCGATTGTCATATTGCGTTGCATATTTCATTTCTAATGTTCCTTGTTGGGTTACATAGACCTTAGTATCTAGAGAAACATGAAATAACCAGAAAACTGATAATATAAAAACTTATTCAACTATCCACAATTTAGTGTATTAATCCTAATACAGCAAAATTCACTATGGCATAGGTATATTACTGCTTTTTCTCTGCTGAGCTATTTGTCACCATATTTCACCTTAAAAAGTATTTAATTAATTACACCTTAATCACTCCTTAATCTTAAAGGAGTTTGCAGTGCACTGTCCATTTCCACAACCTCAAAGTACTGTTTATCCATTTAATCAAATGAGATTTACTGTAGCACTAACTTTTGTTGCAATAATACCACAGTTAGACAGTATTGCTCAGTACAGGGAGAATAACAAAGGCTGTTGATGTGGCTGTTTGAAAAGGCAAATTAATCCTTGTTTCCATTTCTCCAGCAGGATGTGATGATTCTGATCTAGAAAAGTCACCTGAACTTCAAAATAGTTACATTATTCACCAAACTGTGAAGTCACCAAATATAAAACGCTAATATCTCAGATATTTTTCTAACTTCCAGGATTTTATGGCATAACAGTGATTTCTTTAAATATTAAGTACTCTGAAATTTTTGGAAACGGCATGAAAAAAGAAAGTATTGTCTAATACACTCTAAAAGAAAATAAAAATTTGCTAACCAGTTTTTCTGCTAAAGAATCTGCAGTGTCCTGTTGCTGTAAGCAGATACAGAAGTCCACACTCCACAGTCACTTCATTATAACAATCTGCAGCAATTGTTTTGAAGTCAATACAGTTAACCAGCTGCAAAACTAATGTTACTGAAATAAAATCCAGGCCTTCCATGGCCATACTTTCCACCATGTACCATACTCAATTCTCATGCTTCTTTCAGATTCTCACTATTGTTAGTGAGATATCTCACAGTTACTACAGAGTGGTAGCCACTGGTAAATTTACGTTCTTTATAGTGGTGACCACTGTGACTGAAGAGTAGCAAATGCAGTCAGCATGCATGACTCGTCTTGCTCAGAGCCACGCAAGGCAGGAGTATAGCTAGAGACCTTTTGACAGCTAGCACAATACTCATTCCTCTAGAGCATATTGCATGCATCCTATACATATTCAACTCAGTTAGAAAAAAAGTTTTTTCTACCAATCAGGGCAGTGTATGAAAATAATTCCATCTCTCTATGTGGAATGCATCATGATTACGGATGTGCTGAGGCACCAATAATCAATCTCAGTTACTGGATAACGTGTTGTCACTTGCTGCTCTTAGTCATGCAAAGTGTCCAAAGAAGCGGAAGTGATACAGCTTGATTTTCATGGAGGTATTATTGTACCTGAAGTGGTGAGAGGTTATATATTATGATAGAAACACAAGCTGCTCAGTGCTATTCATTTTGCCATGTTTCTGTAAATGATTATGGAAGTAAAATATAAGCTGCATGGCTACACTGTCAGCTAGAGTACCTTGGGCTTTTCTCCCATTTTTTTCCACCCATCCAAGCAACTTGCAGAGGTGGCATTATCGGGCATTTTTTCCTGCTCCCAATGAACTGTTTTCTTTCTGCAGGAATTAGTTTAAAATGATCCCATCCATATCCTATAAAATTGACATCTCTTTGTAAGTTGTAAGTGGCACCTGACAACAAAACAGTTCAGAGGTGCAGAGATCATCCATATTAAGCAAAACAACCAAACATTCATTTGCATCCCATTTACCTTGAGGAAACTTCAGCACAGGTTTATGTTAAGCACATGCTTAGTGTTTTGGTGAGTTGTAAAACCCTTGAAAAGGCGGCTCTCTCAGCAGCAAATAGAAGCCTAAAGCTCAGCGAATGCTACTGAATTGACTTCCAGTGAGTAGAAAATACATTAATTTGAAGGGTGAAAAAAATCTCCTAAGTCTGCACCTCACACCAAAGATTTTGTTACACCCGGAGTTGTAAATCTGAGGAGTAGTAAATTGGCTAATGGCAAGACCCAACCTGTGCAATTATATAGAGTCTTCTCAAAGTCTGAAATTTCCTTTTAGAGTCTGTATTTTTTAGACTAGAGGCTGAAATGAAGCACGCTATTAAACTGCCATTTCTGGGTGTTAGGTTGTTCATGGCTTCTCTCTATTTTTGTCACCCAAGGTTGCAATGATTTTCTCAGGGATTTCTGTTGTTATTGCCATACTAGTCCATAGTATATCTAGGTCATAGCATCATTTTGAATGATCTTGAGTTCAGCTCAAGATTGGCACTAAGAACAAATTAGATCATAGCTCTTCTTACAGCCCCATAGGCAGAAAAGGAAAATATAATTGCGTTTTTGTTTCATCTTTCATGTTTACAGCATTGGTGTCATTAACCCATCCATACCCTGAGAGCATACAGGTTTATTTGCAACATCTTGTAACAAGAACGAATAACAATAAAGTTTCTCAACAAAATCCTCTAATTTTTGGTTTGTTTTAAATACCTTCATAGAATCTATGCAAAATTCCAATTCGAGCAACTAGTATTCTGTTTCTGTGGGCTCGGTAACAGTGATCATGAACCTTGCCATTGCTCCTTATAAAGTACTTGTCATAGATATAGTATGTTGGAATTTCCCATACTTTGCTTCACCATTAGCTCCTCAGATCTGTGTCTCTTGCTCATTTCCTGAAGACAAGTAAAGATAGCCAACGTCTGTGTCTGGTACATGTCCTGCCCTATAAAGCCCATACATTGCTGTATTTCTACTATTAGAGCAGTTCATTCCTGTGCACGTGCTTTTTCATTTCGCTTCTGCATAGGCTGCCCTTCAACCATGACTCTTTTCTGGGGAGGTGGGAGAGGAGTGAAGCAATGCTCCGGTTGTCATGGTGCCTTTCCTGCCTCAAACATTTAGGGTTAATACTTTCATATGTAGCATCTTCTGAGGTAGTTTTTCTTGTTGCCATTCACTATGAGATATGTGAGTACTTGTATTTTAAATGAGTACTTGGAGTTCATAGCTTAATGCAGTTAATAATACAACCGTGAAATAAAAGATATGCTGAAGTATTTCAAAAGAGGAATTGTGATTGAAATACAGTAGTGAAAATCTGACAGATAGAATTTATCAAAGTGCTGCAGTCTACCTTCATACAGCAGAGAGTGGCTGTTTTCATATTGACTAATCCCCAAATAAGCATCAAGAAATATTAAAATACACATTTTATTAGTTTCATTTAATTTCTTAATTGCTCAAATTCAGTTTACCAATTTATTGCTGTGTGAAATGCTTAGAGGCGATGCGTACATTAAAGGGATTATTTACATGTAATCCCTCCCTCCCAAAGGATACAAACTGATCATTTATGAATCCTGATTTACACTCCGTAACAATACAGATGAATGAAATAGTTACTGTAGGATGAGGTAGCTCCTGGAAGTGCAATACTGTGTGGAGTATGATTTAGTACTAAAACTGAACTATCTCGTTTTCACTGATGATTTTAGTAAAGGTGCGTGAACTTCACTTTTAGAATTTAGATGAACCAGACTAAAACTGCTTGCTGCAATTGAACCATTTATTTTCTGGGAATATGTGCGATCGAGACATTAAATTTAACCTTGGGGGAAAGTCTATTTTAAAATGTAACCCATATTCTATTTGGGGTGTGGATTATTTTCAGCTAGGGTTATGATTTTACAGGAAAGAGATTTATAATTAGTTTTAACATAATTGGCAGGGATTTGCCATTGAGATGCAGCCTTGCAGCTTACTCCTTGCCTGTGGATATCACTGTGGGTATCTGTTTGCCAGCCAAAAGGTGTGAAAGCA
>NW_009598773.1:120000-123916 GCF_000690535.1 Cariama cristata
ACAAGGGTTCCTTGGAGCTTACTGAATGGGTGAGAGCTTTTAAAGGGAGAAATCAATACTAAAGCAGGATTTAGACAACTTAGCAAAATATATCAGACAGAACTTTGGCCAAAGAATAACTACAACAGCAAGTTAACCCATGGAGTGCCTGAAGTACAGTCTACAGCATTTCATTTAAACTCTTAGTTGAAAAGTAGAACATTAGTTACTCTAGCAGGGGACTGGAAGTATCCAATATAGTAAAGGTTGCAAATCCACTTCCCTTAAAGGTCTCATCCTCATTTGTGTTACCCAAAAGCTCTTTGGCTGTAATTTTTCACATCTAACCTCAGATTAGACATTAATTGCTCAATTAAGTAAAATTGCTCAAATACAAAGAAAATTTACACTTTTTTCTGAGTTACTACTTAGTAGAAGAGGTACCTTTCTTACAGCCAGAAAGAGTAAGCAATACTAAAAAGATTAAAAGACTTTCTTAGTGAAAGTCTTGGTAGAAATGAATACCTGTACTTTGGCTGGACGAGATTAGCATCTGAAAGGTCTGTCACTGCAGGTGTACTTGCTCAAGTCTTAGCAGAACATACTTTTAGTAACTGTGCATTTCCTGTGCATGGATTGACATCATACACAAGGACAGCTGCCCATAGGCCAATGCTGAGTTTCTGTGAGAAAGACTACAATTTCTTTATAACACATCCTGTAAAGAAATGTCAGAAGACAAAAAAAAAAACAAAAAAACAAAAACAAAACAAACCACCAAACCCAAAAGAAACACAACCAAACCCAAGAAATGTCTCAGGCAGAACTGAAGAGTGATTTTAGAGTCTCTAATATTCTGTTAATTCTAGATTTCTAGATTTTCACTTTAAAAATCTGTTTTTCCTGTTGAAATAACACAGAAATAGTAAGAGCTTGGAAACAGACTAACTAAATGGCCAGTAAAACAATGCTGTTACCAGTCAAATACTACAAGTAAAATGTAGAGGAGAATCTCTCCTTTCCTACTCTGTCCATTTCAGTAAAGTGTGAATTTAAAAAGCCCAGTTGGAAGTATTCAAAAGATAGCATGCATAGGAATTAAATTGTTTCTTTGGGTGGTTTCAAAACCAAGGAAATTAAAAACGTAAAATTACATTAATAGCTCACTGAACACTGAACTTCCTTGCAGTCCTGCCCTCAATCAGAGCTAGGCTGTGGGAAATGATGTTTCTTACAAAGTTTTAAAGCCCCGTCAACCTTTGGTTAAGGTATGAAAGTTCCGAATTCACTCATGTGGCATTCTTAGTGGCCCTCAGCAAAAGGGTACAGGAATGGAAGCCTTCCTTTGAAGTATTTTCTCATTGTTTATATAATCCTATTCAAGTCATAAAATATGCACAGTTCACTTTGTGGCTAGAATTAATATATTTGCTGGAAGGTTGTATTTCTGACTCTTCCTGAATCTTCATGTGTGCCTACATGCCAGGTACCTCCCGAGCTGCAGCACCTGTTGAAGTGCCCAAGCCAGTTTCAGATTTGTTGATTTGGGTATTGCCAGCAGTGGTGCTAAAGCAGCATGGATCTCGCCTCTATTGCAAAATTCACCTCAAATATGGGTAAATATTTAGAAGAATCAGCTGGAGACAGGTATTATTGCTCAGAGTTGTCTGTGACTAAAAAAGACATTCTTCTATATGTTAATATTCCTTTTAACAGGGAAAGGATTTATCATATGCTTGTGTAATAAAACCCAAAACAGTAGGATAGGGCAAAAACCTCAGAGACATGCACCTCAGTTTTGGTTTTACTTTTTTCTTTAATCACACACTCAGACAAGAATGGTTTATTAGGACTATGATTCTGGAGTTTGTTAAAGTCACTTAAGAGGTTACTGCCCTGCTTACACACCTTGACCTCTGCCACAGATTAATGCCACCAAGGGTGAGGGAAGAGCATGGACAGCTTGTTCACTTGTCAGTTGTCGCATTCACAGCCAGGATGTTAAAATAAGGTGAAATCAGTGGTGGTTTCAATAGCAGCCAAGCTGAACTGTGAATTGCAGCTGCTGAGAAGCAGACACACCATGCTTGGCAACCTCAGGAAGAAAGATGGCAGAGACTAGAATGCAGACACCTTTTAACTCATCTTTGTGGGAATCTTCAGAGTGTTTTGGGTCAGAGTCCCCGTCTGTAAAAGCAACAGAGAAGACAAACCCCATACTATGGCAAAGGGAAATGAAGCTGCAACCTTGCTATGTCTTAGTGTTAGTCCCATCACAGGGACGGCTGCCTCCCATGACAGCAAGGTTTCATCAGAAGTGCTGTCGCAAGAGCTTCACTTCTTATGAAGGCACAGCGGGTGAGAACACAGTATGTAACCTGTTGTTCCTGTTGCCTTATTTTCTCCTGTTAAGCAAAGTTCTTTCCTAAACTCGGTGTCAGAAGCTTCCATGAGGTCAAAGAGCATTCTGCCGAGCTGCTGTTCTCCTATTTGGCAGCCCTCAGCTAGTGCCACTAGCTTCTGCTTCTTTCATTTGCATTTGCAGAGCTTACAGTTTCCTCCTGTCTGCAACTTTGAGTTGGACAGATACTGGAAATGTAGTTAGGAGAATCATTTACAGCAAATGCGAACAGGCTACTGGAATTATAGTGTCAGAGAGTCTTAGTGCTGACTGAACCTTAGGTGAAAGCACATCAGCCCACAGCCACTACATATATTTTCTATCCATTCCTGTGCACCAGCAATAATAGTCTAAAAGTAGAATTTTACATTTCTTTCTGGCTGACTTTCTGGCTCCTAGAACAGTCGTCCCTGAACATCTTCACAGCCGCTGGTGTTAGAGGTGTAGCCAGGAGGGGAGTCACATTAAAAGAGCACTGTTCTGTGAGCTGCTGTAAGCTGCTGTTAAATACTCACAAATAGGGAACCTAAAGGTATCCTAGAGAAAGCTTCCCACACCATATTCTGTCCTGAATGCAGCTCAGCCAGAACGTCAGAGCTAGAGCCCAGGGAAGACCACAGTAAGTGGGTATGCTGAGGAATTAAACATAGATATAAGCTATACCAGTGTAAATACCCTGAGAATTGCCACTTAATTTGTCCCACAATTATTGTTCAGGTTGATTGAACTATATTTTTGCATGGTGCCTACAATGTACAAGAAATGCCTTAAAAAACTTACCATGAAAGGTAAAACTACAAAACAAACAATTGTGTACTGTCTTGTTTCCAACATCATTCACTTGTAAGGCATTCATTTGGAAACACTGTGATGTGTGTTGTGATACCTATTAAATTCTGTAAATGTGATGACAATAAGGAATGTCAAATATTTTTTGAAGACCCTTTGGTAATGTATTTCAAAAACAGCATGAAAGTGATTTTTTTTCCCCCACTTTGACAGGTGAATTATTTACTGCCTCGTGTAGTTTTCTGAATAGCTGAAGTTTTCTATCAATGAGATGAATTTAGAGTCAGGCAAGGGAAGCCATCTCACTAACCCTGCATCCAACCCCATTCCCAAGGCAGTTTGACTGTATCTACAGCACTTTCTGCTGTACTGCAAATGTCAAACAGAAGGTATAATGGATTTAATATTAGTGCTGGCCAAGGTGTTGAGGGAGCTGTTAATAATGTCACTCCAGTTATTGATCTGAAGCCTTTAGAAATCAAAGAAAAGTGAGAGATCCCCAACTGGGGAAAGGCACAACAGTGACTGGTTTTTATTGCCAATATATTTCTACATATATAGTGCTGACTTTCTGGAATTATGTGATCATCATTAATCTTGGAGAGATTTTTGGAATCATTATGTGGTAGGATAATATCAGAGTGACCTGTATGCATGCTAATGTTAAAACTTGCTTTCATTCGAGCCAGGAGCCAACTTTCAAAGGTACAGTAATGATAGCAAGAACATTAATACAAATATTCAGAT
>NW_009598773.1:123998-143225 GCF_000690535.1 Cariama cristata
GAAATTTTATTTATTCTGAGGCCATTTACTGGTGAGGTTGAGATATCTGGATTTGACTCTTCCTAAGAACATTGTCATTTCATCTGTCTGTTAACCTGGGATGTGTGTAGCTGACATTGCAGGAGGCTAGATTTTTCCTAATTATAATAATCATGGCTCAGCCGCCTCTGTTTACCACAGAGCTAAATTTGGCTCTAAGTTTATATTCTTCTAGGCTCCTGTGCCATAGTTAATCCTGAAGGATTACTGTGTAGTGTTTTGTTCTAAAATAAAAATTGGTTCTTAGAATAAGTGCATGCTTTCTTCTTTCCATGAAATTTTTCAATCTTATGGCAGTCTATACAAGGGGAACCTCTGTTGTCCTTAGTCAGTAATTAATAAATGAAAGTAAACTCTAGAATTTATGTTTATTATCTATCAAATAAACATATAGTTCCTTTCCATGTTTGTACAAGGTAAATAAAGATGAATCCCGCAGATGACTTGCAACATCTGTCTGCTGGATTGAAGGTGAAATTTGTCTCTACCACAACTGTGCCATAAAGTAGGTCCATTATACAGAGATATAGCCACATGCAAGTGCCTAAATACAGTGTATGTATATAAGTGTGGATATATATATGTATTTATGAACATACAAGATGTAAGTAAGTTGCGAAATCAGCTATTGCGACTGTATTTATTATATTACAAAATTAGGCAAGTATATTTATTATATTACAAAGTTCCAAATCAGTATAAATAGGAGAAAAATCTACCTTTGCTTTCATTTGATTCCTATGTACTGTGATACTTAAACAGAATTGATTTTTATGTACAAATTCTATTAACTCTTCTGTGGCTTATGGGAGACCATCCAGTAGAACCCCTGTTGCACTCTGGGCATTTAGTGTGATCCTTTAAGTTCTTTGGGAACAGACAACAAGAAACTAAAAATATGGCTGAACAATTGGAGACTGTATGGATCTTCTACTATACCCCTTCCCTCCCTTGATAAAGAGAAAGACATAGCTGAAGTAGTCTGGAGAATGTCTACTTGCCTCTATTGATTTCCCCAACTGCTTTCTTCAGATCTATTTGATCTGGGCCCTGAGGTCAAGATTTTTGTTCCATTGTTCACATGTCTGTAGCAGTACTAATGGAGTGTGTTCCTAAGTCAGCTAAAGGGTTGTGAGAAATAAGACTAACTTGTCTTCCTGAATACCCCCAGTCTTACATGGGATTGTTCTCGGTTACACAGCTTAGTCTGGAAAAATCACAGTAATTGTGTTTGCAACTTCTCAGAGGAGATAATTTCATAGAGTTACTTGTGATATTCAGTCTACATGTGCATTTAGAGTACATTTCATTCATTTCTGTACACAGCCATAATGTTCATTTCATCCTTCCCTCAGAAGTGTTTTGTTCTGAAATCTTCTACAGTTTTTATTTTGTGCCCTTCTCTCAGCTCTTTCAATTTTGTCTCTTAGTTTCAGGTGAAGGCCGCATTTTCCCAGACAAAAGAATCATTTTAGTCTGACACCATATTCACCTATGTAACCTTAAATCACCTTGGCTTTTTTCGTTCGTCCTGTTGTTACAAATTCACATCCCATTTACTGTTACCTCTGCCTCTCTTCTTGTATTTATAACCTCCTTTGATTTCTTCCTCCTAAATTTTACTCCATGTCATTGTGTATCTTTCCAAATTAATGACTCTTCACCTATTCATTATATCTATTTTCTAACTGTAGGGAATATTTTTTTTTCATTTGACAAACTTGTCAAACTTGTCTAAATGAAATCTAGATCACAAAATTATTTTGTGATCTACAAATTCTGTTCATTCCTCCTTTTAAATTTTGAGTCACAAAATCAGCAATTTAAACAAGTAGTTTTAAGATTTTTTTTGTGTGTTCCTCTATAACATAAAATTGCACTGCCACCTTTATTTCCCCAATCTATGATGATATTAACTTGTCTTTCAAATATTATACTTCTAATTGCAGCTGGATAGGCTGGGGTGTTTTGCATACTAGAGTAGAACAGTACCGACACTTAATAATCTGAGATTTCTAGCAGATCAGACCTGGCTGCTTAAAGCTCTTGGCTTGTTGTAAGTCAGTTATGTTTAATTCATCATACTACAGACTAAAACCTTGTTCTTGTCAAAATTACACAATTCTATCTTCTTTATATACACAAAACAGCAGAGATACAAAGGATGATATTACTTGGTATTGATTCAGCTCTGCAGGGGGCAGAGATCAGAAAAAGCAGAACTGGCCAAAAGGAATGTCCGCCTCCAGTGAACAATTTTACTCATGGTCACACTGGGAAAAGCCTGAAAATATTGCTTCTGTGTGAAAGGTTTGCTGCTTCTAGCTCTCGAAGCTTTTCCCAGGCAGTTTGTCTCAGATACTCCTTGCTTTTCAGCTGTGAATAGTATATGACCAGGCTGAATAACTTACATAATTTATCAGCACTTCATCTTCTCTATTTTTTTATCACCAGGTAAGGTAGATACAGTGTCTCTCAGACCTTATTATGTTTTACATTTTTCACTGGGGTAAATTGTTCAAGTAGCTGCAGGGCAATTAAAAAAACCCACTCCCTTGTTTGTTCCCTGAGTCCCCTGTGCCACTGAATCCTGCTGTTTCGAGTCTGAATTTGTCACCTCTCCATCAGGAGCAGGTCAGCTACCAGAGAACTCTCCATTCTGTGCCCGTACAGCACCTAGCACCGGGAGGTTGTAGTCCAGGGGCTCGACAGTGCCACCTGTAATGGTGATGGTGATAGTCATCAGTCAAAAAGATAAGGCTTTTTACCGTCAGGCTATTGCACAGGTCTGTAAGCTGTCTGGGGGAACACTTCTGTGCAGTCAGCCTCCTCCATGCTGGCTACTCCCTCCCAGGACCGGACACTTAATGGGTGATAATGTGGCAGGACTGAAACACAGTACTAATCCAGTCTAGTGTAGGTGATTAGGACTAATTATTTCATTAACTGTAGTTTATCAAAGTGCATTACCCTTAAAGGTTTTGTAGAACATTGAATGAAAAGATGTAATTGTGCTATCATCAGTAGCATAGAGCACATAGAGCTTCCTTTTTTCTTTTTTTTTTTGTTTTAAGTGAATTTCATTCTGATGATAGGTGCCAGATGGAGACAGCCCTGGGGAATGAAATTGTTTGTTTATCCACAGAACACGTACAGCATGGGCAGCAGCAGCAGTGTAGTCTTTCCCATGCTGTTTCATTGCTGTCCTCCAGCCTTGCCCTCCAGTGACAATCTACAGAGGTGGGAAGGCAGTTCACAGTCCATGCCCTGCCAAACTCCAGGTGCTTTCCTGTGAATATCTGCAGTAGTGCCAATTAGCATCCATTTTCATGAACTTTTTTGGCATGGGAAGTGTGTTAGTCCCCCAATCCAGTCCAAATAGGCCACCAAATGATAATACTAATTAACTGCTTACCTAAACCAAATTTTAATCAGTGACCTACACACAAAAGATCAAAGGCTTTAGTTCTGTGTTTCCTATTGTATTTCTCCCACGGCATCCATTTTCTTGTAATATCGGTTTTCCTCCTAACAAGAACATCAGAATAATGCTAGTACTATTAAAAAAGCCAAAACAAAATTTAAAAAGCAAAGTAAAATAATCTTTTTAGTAAGATTCTTTGCAAAGGGGTGAGAAATCTCATTCTCCCACTCTGCAGCCCCACCCCTCTTCAGCCAAGAATAAACAGTCGGAGAGTTTTCAACCAGGAAAAGAAAAAAGGTGGAAAAAAGATAGAGAACAGTATCTTGAACATTTTCATCAAATGTACTTAAACCATATATCCTAGTATCATCTTTTTAATAAGTTGATAAATTTTGTAATTCTGCATAGAAACAATTAATTTTAATTTAGGGTTTATGTTTGAGAGAGCTTGTCTAAAACCTGTGCTTTTTTTTTATTATTTTCGAGCTTGTTTTGAAAGTGTCATAAACAAATGACTTAAGTGTCCCACAAGACAAATGTTCTTTAATCATCTAATGCACTCATTTATCCTCAGCCTTAACCTTAGTCCTAAATTAAGTCTCTTGCAAAAACATAACTTCATCTAAAAACACCCATCAATCCTATGTGATTTTGATAAGCACATTTAAAAAACATAAACAATCAGATAGTTGTCAATCCAGTTGAAGTTCTGTCCCATTTAAAATACATTCATTAGGATATGTTCCTAATGCACCTGCTGCTAATAAAATTTTAAAGTGGAATGAACAATGTTTTCAGGTTTCTGCTAGAGTTCTAATTTTCTGCTATTCACTAGGGCTTGCTAAGAATAGAATCAAAATATATATCAGGAAAATATCAACTTTAGCTTAAAATGAGTTACTTCTAGCCTAATGGGATGCATTTTTCTGAAAATACTAACATACACTATATTTTAATTTGCATTCCAGTTTCGTAGTACCATTAACAAAGTATGTGTCACACATTTGTGTTAGGTTTATTTGGTCATTACCTTCATTATCTACTCAGGAATACAATGTACATGGAAGCATCACACAAGAAAAAATTAGTATCATAGACATAGGTTACACATTCAAAGCAAGATATTTTGCAGAAGCTGTCATTTGACCTGAATAAATAAATAAACTGTGAGGGGATATGAAAGACTTTTAGTGGCTGATATTTACTATAATTGAGAATTAATTCAGATTCAGTGTAAGCAATACTTAGCCATAGCCATGGCTAATACAAGGGGTTTTTTTGGGTTTTTTTTTTTTTTTTTACTACTGGTCTCTTTAGGATCTGGAAAAAAACTACGGTTGAGCTCTTTGGGATTCTTTCTCACTGGGGCTTTAAAATTCTAAAGAACAGATAAGAGCAAACAGCAAATAACTGGATTTAGAATAAACTCAGAAATTATCGCTAAGGCCCTTCCTCTGCCACAATTTGTCAAATCTGCTGATAGGAAACAAATTCTATTCATAAAGATTTTATTTTTTGGGGCCCTCTTGTGATTTGGTAGCAATTCAATTATAGTTTTGTGAGATAGTGAGCCCGGAGAGGGAATCCAGACTGACAAGAAATATGACAGGACAGTTACAGAGTGTTTATGCAATTAAACTTTCACTGACAATACCTGCGGAATGATGAATGCGTGGGCGGAGGTATGTGTGCACAAGCAATGCCCCACAAGTATTGCACATTTTTCATTATTATACAACTGTTCAGATCTTTCAAGAATAGCCTGAAGTGAGGTGGAAAAGAGAGTGCTGTTCTGCAGCATGTTAACCAAATGCTTTTTTTTTTTTTTTTTCCAGTGGGTCTTGATATGCCAGGTGATAAAAGAACATCTATTTTAGAGAAATGTTGCAAGAAGATTAAGATTTAGCCTGAGTTTGACATATATTAATTTTGGATTCTTAAAGAGGTTTTATTCTTTTTCTATCTGCAACTTTATATCATTTCAAAACTGATAGATACTGCATAATTAAACTGCAAGGTTATTCATTTTATGCACACAGGTGCAAAGGGCACTATAAAAGTAGGATTTTACTGATTGTAGATTAGAAGAGAAAGGAGAAACTTAAAAGACTTTTGCAGAAAACCACAAAAGATTACAGAGTAGATTAATCTGGTTGATCATAGTCTGTATTTCAGTATATCTGTCTGCCATGGAACTATAAAATCAGATAACTTATTTTAGAGGCTCTGAAAGATTGTGTTGAGTTTTCCAGCTCTTACAGTAGTTATTTTTACTTTTCATGTGAAGTTGCTAATTTGTAGTGGGGTTTTGATTTTGAAAACATGCTGTTAAAACATGTTCACCTGGACTACTCTTTTCCAAGGAGCCTAAGTACAGCACTGAGTTAATTCCTGCAAACCTTATGTTCAAAAACTGCTGTACAATAAACAAAAAGAAAGTGGAATATCTACAGTGTGATTCCCTGCCAGAGAAGCTGAGCAGAGCACTGGCTGTGGATTTCGGATTGCTATGGACAGAGGTTGAAATAGTATGATTGACACTAGAAGTACAAAATAAGGGCCTGGCAGATAAATTGTTATAAAGCAACCATTTAAATATTATCTAGAACCGTGCTGAGTTCTCAGAACTTTACTTGGCTTCTCTGAAGTAAATGTTGAATGTTCAGAATTTGATTCCTACACACCTGAATTCAAATCACTAGCAGTAAGAAAAAGCTATTTCCTATTCATTCATGCTTCCCAAATCTTTCAAAAATTGAAGTCTGTTTCAAATAATGACAATCTAAATAAAAGGGTTGCTTGTTGCAGTGAACTGTTTTGTTATTCTTAATTATGTGTGCTGAATTGCAAAATGGAAACTTATTTATTTATTTACTTACTAATGGAAGCATTTCTCTCATGAGAAGAAGCTCCTGAATTTTCACTCCTTCTTTCTAGAGATGGTTGTTTCCTATCTTGTAGAGTCCCCAGAGATGTCCAGGGAAATGTCCATTCATCTTCCTGGTTTACACACAGATGTCTCTTCTGTTTTTGAAGGAATGATGGTATTTACCCAACTTGCACACAGCAGACATAATATCACGGTTTAAGTTATTCAGTACCAAAAGCTATAGTGTATTGAAAAAAATCCGATTTACCAAGAGCTGTTTCTAATACCTACTAAAATTGATAGCAAGAAAAAAATTGTTTTCGCATTACTTAGGTGTTAAAATTACATGGTGGTGTTCCTTTATTTTCAAAAACTAAACCTAATCCTGTTAATTCAAAGTGAATAACAAACAGGACTAAGACTTTTTCCCAAGTTGTTACATTTATTCAACCTGCTTGTGTTTTGTTCTTCATCATAATTATTTCCAAGTCAAATCTGCACTGATTTCCTTGCGGACCCACATACCTCTGACTAACTTAAAGAATTGAGCTGGGATAATTCATACTATTCCTTGGGGGTCATGTTCTCTGTTTTTTTTCAAGGACATTTTTATTACAAAGCTGATGAAATTTGCATATTAATTCATTTCTTTCAATTTTTTAAGATTAAATGTTGTCAACATGTATCAGTGCAAGGCTCTGACAGTGCTGATGAAATGGGTCAGTCAAGCTTGAACATTTAGAGTAATGCAGCCATCTGCAACCCCCAAGCCCCTTGTGTAGTTTAGTGCTACCATTGCAACTTGATTAAAAAAAAGTTTTATTCAATGCAGGATATTAAAACATTATCTGTGAAATGATATGTGTTACTCTTGCCATTTGCAGGGAAAGTATATTTGACAACAAAATGGATCTAAGGATCTCCTTGCTGATTTAGAGTTAGTGCTTTGTCAATCTTAATTAAACTCCAGTAGGAAAAGTGTAGGAAAAAAAAAGTGTTTCTGCTGTGCCAGAGCTTAGAAGTTATTAAACTGGGCTTAATGTCCCCTCCTAGCCTGTATTTTTACTGTTTGAAAAGCAGTGTTATTTACAGGAAGGAATTGCCTAAATCCTCATGTCTCAGGGGCCCTGGAAAGCAGTTGTAGTCTTCTGAAAATACCAAGACTTAATAGAATCAGAGAAATTAGAAATGGAAAAGAGCCATTAGGTCAACTTATCTATCCCCCTACCAGTGCAGGAGAGTTCCCTACAGTATTGCTGTCTTACAGTTAATAGTCATGGATTTTGAGTCACCATTTCTCGACTACTTATGAAAGTATTTGCTGTGCAAGCTGCTTGGGTTCATTTTATCTTCGCTGATGGGATGGATACCCTTGTATTCTAATATTCTTATGTTTTAATAGTCTGTGATTCTAGATGCAATTTGTATAGACACCCAGTAATATCTTTGCTTCTCTTTAAACACATACTGTGTGTTTCTGTCATGTAGGGTTTCATTAACCTGCATTTACTCAGCATTTTATTTGACAAGTAGTCCCTTTGATATTAATGAAAACAATACACAATAACCATGATAATTAACTGGTATAAATCAGCATAGCCGCCTTGGTTTTAAACGTATGGAGTCAGATGTGGGTTTGGCCGAGGACCTTTTGAAATCACCAGATCTAATTATGAAGTTAGGGTAGTTAAATCCACCCATAACACCAAAACAATGTGTTAACTCAAATGACAAGTTTCAGATGTGAACTTATGTCTCTGCAATTACTGCTACAGCTTAATCAGTTGATGTCTTTTAATAGAAACTGCTCCTGGTCATAGATGTCCTCATAATTGCTACTTCTGATGGCCCCAGCAATGTACATTGACCTTAATTGGACAAAAAAACTGGTATCTTGGCTTGCAGACGTAAAGACTGACTCCTACCTTAAGTATGAATACAAAGTCTGAATTCTAATAATAATCAGGAAACAACCTTCCAGCACCCCATAGCTGTGGAAGAAAAGATGACTCAAATATTAGTTGACTTGTATGGCAGAGTTGCTATCCAGATACTATACTGGTTTTATTTTTAGGCAGTCATCTCTGCAGACTTTCTGCTGTACTAGCACAGTGTATTTTTGAATTCAAACTTCCTTTAATACGTGTCATACAGGAAGCTTGTGTTAATTGTATCAGAGACTGTGAACAACATTACAGCACCATTGTATGTTTTCTAAGCTGCATATTTTTTCATGTAGTGGACTAAAAAGGATTTAGGAAGTATCATTAGGTAAACATTGGATATCCTTTTAACACAAAGATGAATCTGAGCTAGTAGTATCCAGATTTTAAGACCAAACTCAAGAAGTTGTATTGGACTGAAAAATCAAAATCAGACTTCACACCGTAGTAGAGTCTGAAAATGTCAGATATGAAATATTTAAACTGTGGAACACAATCTTCAACTTTGGGCTATAAAACTTTAATTTTGTGAGTTGCTATTTCTCCAATTGTTCGATATTTTTAATTCTACAAATCCATGTTTATTAGCTTTCAAGGTTTAAACAGTGTTACTGAGTCTATTGAAAGTTAATGATACTGACTTCTGAGAAATATAGTTACTATGATTTGTTTTCTATTTCTATGTTCAAGATAAAGGCAAAAGAAAGAACAAATAAAAGGAATTGATTAGCACAGCTCTCTCTTTTAATACTTGTAAAATCACCTAAAGTGCTTTGCTACTACACTACAAGAAAGAGATCAAATTGATCTGAAACGTGATTTTTTCTGAACAGTGATAATTTTAGGATATGTAGAGAGAAACTTTAGCATCTTTGATTCTATATATTCATATTTTTACAATTATCAATTGTAATGTCCAAATGAAATCTTCCACTCTGTGATCTTCCCAAATATTTTGCAATAGCAGTTCTTGGTCCAAAATTCCAATCCTATTGAAGCTGATAAGCAAAATCACGCTCCCATTATAAACAATGCAGATATCCAACTTCTATAATGAAGTTGTTCCAGTATTATGCATAATGTTATACAATTACAGTGGGAGTGAGCACTTTCTTTAACATCATGACCTCTTCTTGCTTACATATCCATGATAATTTTTTCTTCTTTTCAGGATTTCCTTATACCGTAAGAACATAGTTTGAAATACACATGTTCTAGCATTTCCTATGTGAAATACAACTATAAGCAATCCATTAGATAAATTCATTGCAACGAAGTAGTCTGGCACATTAAATACTGTAGATAATTTAGCAAAGCTTTGTTGTTTTTTTACCTTGGGCTTTTTAAACAATGAATGCAGTTAGCTTTGGTAAATAACAACAGCTTTGTTTTGGCAGTAGCTGCTGCAGACTCCTAAATCCAGGTTATTTTATCTAACAGTGTTTTGATTAAATTTATTCCTTTCCATCTAACTTAATTTTTTTTATTTAATGCAATTTTCAACCTATGAAGGAAAGTAAATGTACTGTAAATCTAGACTCTTTGCTAGCAAAGAAATTCAGTATATGTTTGCTTTATAGCTTCCATTTTATATATATAACATATCCTACTTTTGAACTGTGAGATTTGTTTTCTCAGAAACAAACTCAGAAGTTATGCTTGCATCTACAGTCTGCAGACAGGCTGGTACCTCCACATAAGGAAAATACATTTTTTAAATCTTCTGTAATTTTGAGGAGGAAATTTCCCCTACCGATATCTGCATGTAAATGTTCTTCTTCCATTTTAAATAATACCTCTTAAAATGCACAGTATGTGTGCTGCAAATAAAACACACAGGTTTTAACACCTTATGTTTATTAAGTCTTTGTGTTTGACTGGCTAACAATGATCACACATCCCAAAAAAGATTTTGCATGCTTTATTGTTTGTGCTCTGAGCTGCATAGTTTCAAATGTACTTTATGTTTATTTGAAATTTTATGGAACCAGGCATTGATGGAAGAAGATACCACCAGTTGGAAACAGTGGATGATGTTAGATCTTGCTGATCATGACATCTTTATGGGATAATTTGATGTCAGAATAAAGCCTTTAAAATTATTTATTCTCTATATATGTACATGTGTAGAAAATCCAACCCTTAAGCATCCAGGGATGCAAGTGGTTCATACTCAGACATGTTGGCCAGGAAAAGGCTGATTAGTGAGCAGTATTGAGCGATATTTTAAGATTCAACTAATCTAATCAAGGAATAATGGTGGATGCATTTGACTACCCAGAAATTTCACACCTTGACAAGATTTCAATGAACACTTCTTGATACTTGAGATACTTGTGCTTCTTGGCACACAGAAGTGATGGGTCTGTTTTCTACCTTGATCTTTCGTATTATAAAGGACTTCATTCAAACATAGTTACAGTTGAGCCTCTAATGTAATTATGTTCAATATGATGGTGTAGGTAGAAGTATTCACATCACAGATTACCACTGCTAATACCAAGTGACCTGGGATATTTTGATTAAAGGAAATAGCTGAATATAGACCATACAGGGAAATTGTAATCCATAGATTCATTACCCAGTATTGGGAAACTGTAATCCATAAATTCATCATTAAATTCATCTAAGGAATGACAACTGAATGGCACCATGTGTGAACTTAGTAAGAATAGTAATGACTCTCTAAATGGTGAAGTTTCTGAGGTTATTGTGAAACTCACATCTTTCAGAAAACTATGAATCCATCACAGTAAAAACAACAGGAATATGTCAAGTATGGGCAGTTAAATACCAAGTGGTAATTTGGAGAACTAAGGGTGAGACTGAAAAGTAATTTGGGTTACATTTAAAAAAATAACAAGAAAGTCTATTTATTGGTAGATACAAATGAACTACTCTGTTTACTGAATTTGCATGGAATAAAGGCAGTTTAGTTTATGTTCTTTCCATTAGTCTAAACCACAAATGACAGGGGGTTTACAATTGTTCACTGAGATCAAAACAACTGCAATCAAAACCTGAGATTTCAGAAAAGAATATATCCAGACAACCTGATACGTTCGGGAGCAGCAAATCAGCGTGTCTAGATTGTATATAGCAAAAGAAAAAATAGGAAGGAAAAGTGAAATGCCAAACTGCTAAAAGATATACAATGTTCCAGTAAAATGGCAACCAGAAAGCTTTAGGGTAACAGTGATTACCTAGGAGAGAGACATTTTCCTAATTTACAAAAAAGTTTTGGAAAACAGAACTGAAATTACTTTGAAAAATGATATGGTTTTATATGTGCTATTTCTATTAACAAACACACATAACATAACAAGTCTGAAATGGCTTTAGACTTGAATCACAAAAATGACTGGACGTGTCGGAATATTGCTTTCTGAGGAAAGATGTAAAAGACTAGAATAATTTTCCTCATAGTACCCTAGGTATCTTTTTACAAAGAGACAAAAGCATTCAGTGAAACTCTTATGGAAGATCAGCGAAACAGGTAAAAGGAAACATCTAATGAGTTCTGTGGATGCATGGAACTCATCGCTGCTAGCTATCCCTGCAGTCAAGAGCAGAGCAGACTTTTTAAATATGTGAGCATTTATATATGGTGACAGCATTCCCTTCTAATTTCAGTTAAACTATTTTTATAGAGGAGTGTATTGTGCTTCATGTCAATTTAGGTACCAATTGGTGATTTAAGGAAGAAAGGTCTTCTACATGCACATTATTGTCTAATGGCGCACAGCAGGTCTTCTGGTACTTTTTCCAGAGACATTTGTTGTTGTCTATAATCAGAGAGAGACTGTTGAACAAGCCAGTCCTCTCAAGTGCTTTAGTAACAAGTGCTCTTCTACTCTCCTTTATTTTTCATTAAATATAACATTTGTTTAGACCAACGCAAGATAAGTCTCATTCTGTTTATGGCTGAGTTTCTATAATACCACATAATACTCCATAATATAACTGATGAGCTTCTGCAAGCTGGTCATTTCACATGTTACACTTAGGTCTTCTCTGTAGAACCTCCTCCTTACTCTCTTCAGGCAAAAGGTAGTAGACCTTGGAAAATGGTGGTTAGTAAATGAACACCAGACTCAGAATATGTTATGCACTGAAAATGACTGGGGCCTGGAACAGAACCTAGAGATTGTAGCAGACATTCCTTACTTTTCTCCCATTTCTCAGCAGTGATGGCCGCTGTTGGAAGTCCATCTAATCCAGAATACTAGCCTCTGTAGACCCTGAAATCATTGTGTCTGTTCTGTGTTTCTGATCAGGACAGGTTGCCGATAGCAGAAGAAATACCTTGTACACAGCACCACATCTGCAAAGACATTGAGCTATGAATCAGTGTATTAAAGAAGTAGCATTCTTGTGCATTTGTTTATATTGAGGTATGCATTATCAGTGCTAAATAAACAAACACAATGAAGTTATTATACTTACCTCCAGGTTTCAAGACTATCATTTTGATTTGGGTGTTTCCCTGTGGCTTTGCAGTTTACAAAATCAGCAGTCAAAGGCTATAAAATCACAGCTGCATTCCAACCCAGAGATGAGTCTAAACATAAAGACTAGGGAAATCAAGTGTTTGAGGAATACAGGTTGGGGAAGTGGGCAGCAGGAAGAGGGATTGAACCTGGAAGCAGCACAGTTAATCGCATGTTCTAAGGATTGCCCTTATACACTCCAGATAACAGGGAGAGAGTGGAGGGAGGAATTTAGAGTAGCTTAAAGTCATTAAGCCAGAAAGACTGTCCAATTCCTTCTCTGTAGCAGCATAAAGTACCTTATTCAGTTAAAGAAGGGCTTTACTTACTGTAAATCTCACAAAGTTTATGCCACCCCAGGTACAAACTTCACACTAACTTGTTCACTCTGGGGAAGGTTCACAGTTTGGTTTTGTTTTTTGGGTTGGTGGTGGGTTTGTTTTTTTTTTTTGGCAATAATAGTCTGTAAGATGGCTGCACTGTCAGCATTTATCTTGAAACTCTTGGATATTAGTTTTGACTGCAGTCACCTTTCTGACAAGTGTTATTGCGACTGTGTTTTATATCCCTGTTCAGGATGATTTCTAATGATAATGCTCTGTCTACCTCACTGCTTCACACTAAATTATAGATGCCACTATGACAGGACAAACTATATCCAAGTGCTAAACTCTACTCCTTTTGTGTGATGTCAGTGCCTTCACTACTTTGTGCCTGGAATTAAAAACAGGATAGGAAGATATGCAAAACATTAAAAATAATGTTCTGTCAGTTATTAAACAAGTGATATTTCATTTAATCAGCTCAAGGGGATTATTTTAAATGAAAAGGCAGAGAGTATGATTTTATTAACACATTCCTGCCCTAGAGTCCTACTGTAATAATTCTTTACTTGACTAAATTAAAAAGTTATAATTCAGTCCATCCACAACAAAGACTTATGGATAGTTAGATTTCATTAGTTTTTCTATTTTGAGTTGTGCATAGAATAAAAGGAGGGAAGGCATCATGTCTCCAGAAAATATGTCCTGAAGTAAACATTATGAATACAAACAAACCAGATTTTAGTGAAGAATGTTATATTATCCAGTTTCCCCTTGTTAATCTGATACCTTCAGCATTAAAACCATGGTATTTATGCTATCTCTGCATATATGTGTTTGCTAAAACAAAGGCTTTTATCAAGTACTGAATTTTTTCAGCCTAGAAAATGTGAACCAAGGCAAACTAAACCTACTACTCTTATCAGCCTGAGAATAATTACACTTGTTGTGTTGACTGTAATACAAATAATACTCTATAAACCATTTTGACCAATGATTTTTAATTAATTAGGCATTGGAAACACTACCAAAACTTAGCAGAAGCTATTTGAAAACGCGCATGTATACCTGCACTAGCGTGCATGTATACACATTCATACAAAGCTATCTGTAGAAGCAGATAAATAACAAGAGTGTCACTAGTGATTCCATAATTAAGACTGCGCTGAGGTTGGGAACTGTACTTAAAATCTTGTTTTAGGTGCGATAAATAAATATTTCTGTGTATATAATGATATACATAAGACTTTTTTCCTCTTTCTTCTTATGCAGTTCTAAGAAAATAGGGTCTATAGCTGTCCTTAAAATTTCAGAGGATGACACTGAATATTAAACCAAGAACGAGTAATTTTTAATGATATTTTAGGCTAAAAGTATACACAATTCTCAAAGTGGATCCTTGTAATTGTAGTACTCTGTACGTCCATTTTTTTTAAATGAGAGCATAAATGTGTTCACTTGCATCGTGTCTGTCTCATATTTAAGACAGCTGACTAAATTCTGCTCTTGTTTATGGTTATAAATCTTAAGTAACTATACTGAAATCTTTGGTGATATTCTGCATTTGCTCCCATGAAAACTGAGAGTAGAATTTAATCCCATTGCTATAAAAAGAAACTGGATATTACTCCTGGGAAGGTTAAAAACATCCTATCTGATATCACTTCAGACTGAAAACTGTATAATAAATAAGCAAACAAGTGATAGATCAGACAACTGAAAGAGTAGGTAGCTAAATATTGTAAATAGACGGATAGACCAAGTTATTTTTTTATAAATTCCATCTCAGAGGATTACTTCATTTATCTTTTGAGAGAGACTTTCTCATTACAAGAGGTATTTCACTAAAAAATTAATTGTTTATTAAGAATTAATTAAATAGGTTAGCATGGGACTATCTAATCAGGGAATATCAGTCTCAGTACTTTGAACTTGCAGGTGCTGCAGTGGTTGTAGTTAAGACATTATATCGGAGCTTTCCTTCATTGCAAAGGGTTGTGTCAAGAAAATCTTTAATATAAAAATAAAAAGCAGTTCATGCATAAAGCATGATGCCCTGAAGCATATTAGATCTGTTTATCTCTCTGTTTAAAACGAACAGTACCTGGTATAGTTTACATAACAAGGCAGGGATCAGTTTGATAAAGCATTTATATCACCTGGGGAACACACTGGCTCATTTCCTCAACACCTTTCCGCATGACTCGTTCACCAGCAAGTATAATAGCAAACAAAGTTTTAATAGGTCAAGAGCAGAGGACCTGCTTGTGTTAAAGTAAAAGACATTTCAGTTTGCCCTTTGACAAATAGCTCATATTTCAAGCCTGGGTCTCTGCAGCTGATCACTGAATGATAATTATTGATTAAATCTTTTATGGACAAATCCTTAATTATATTTGATCATTTGCAGCTTTAAAAATATGTTGTTGTTTGGGTTTGTTTTTTTTAAAAAAAAGAGAAGTTAAAGCTTAGTGCTTATGTGGAGTACATAAAATGTGTAAATTATCCAGGGGGAACCGAATAAAGGACCAAGATGGACTCTTGCCCCCCAGATGCAGTGGCAAAGCTCTAGTGACCTCATTAGAAACAGGATTTCACCCCAGAACATTAACATTTTTGGCAAATACTACAGTATAAATCTGTGAGTTAACATTTGAAAACACTTTTTTAAACAAATGAATTTCAATTTAGTTTGCAATTAAAATCTGTTGTTAGACTAACAGATTTTTTTTGTCACTCTTCCATTTTGTTTAATGTAATCCAGGATATGAGTCACATTTGCTTGTTGTTTCTATATGTGAAGCAAATACTGTAGCTGCTGTTTCTGTCATAGCACATCTGCTCTGCTGAAAACTGCAAAATGATAGATAAACACATGGACAGGAAAAGAAATAGATGAATAACATTTTGTAATTATTTTTTCAGTGAACGGTAATCATCACCAAATGTCTTTGCAGTTCAAAGGCTATTTTTGTTAAGCGGACATACATGGAGCCTCCATGCAAGCTATTGTAACTTTTTAGTATTTTTATTTTAAGTACTGAAAAATATGTTTTCCCCCAACTGGCACTTTCAGGACTGCATAGTAATAGCAATATTGTGTTCATCAGCTGTCCCATACAAAGGAAAAAATTGTTCAGTGAAGAGAAGAATTATTATACTTTGCCTTTTCTGGAAAGTTCAACAGTGGAATGCATCTCCCTTAGAGCATAATTAATAACAATTTGTGATGCTTTTATGCACAGATACAATTCAGAGTATCTGTTCACTATATATTAATGTAACAAAAATAAGCCGGTATCACTTACAGGATATGTATCTAGCATCCCAGTGGACATAAATCAATAATTGAGCCATAGATAAATAGATTAGACATGGCAATAGGAAGGGAAAAGAAGCTGAGAAGAAAATCCAGAAAAATAATTTTCCAAAGCTTGTCTTACATTTTCATCAGAAACTAAGCAAAATAATCTGAAAAGGGCAGAAATCAAGTCATCTGGCAAATTCTTGTCTTTTATCAGACGACATAATACAGCACATGACACTAAAAATAATAAAGTGTTGTCTAAGGACGGGGTGGTAATACTATGCCTTTTATTCAGGAGCCTTTATGGTAGCTTCTTCATATGCTTGGTGCTCTTCTAATCACACAGGGCCTGTGCACTGCTCATTCCTTCCTCCCCCAAACTGTACTTCTCTTCCAGACCCAGAGAGCCCAGGAGAGCTGCTTAAATGGCAGCTCTGTTGTCTGCACAAAAGCAAGGTCCACGTCTCTATACGCTGCCGTGCAGCTGTTAGGGTATAAACTCTTGGGAATACATACCTTACACAAGCTTGGAGGAGTGTGTGTATAGGCAACTCTCCACACTCCGAGATGCTCTACCAGACCCAAGGAATCTGTATATAGAGTGTGGTTAACAAGATGCTTTTTCTGTGGACTTTATTTTGCATGAGCTCTTTGTAAGAGTGTATGTGACTGCTGACTTCTAGTGGCTGGCCAGCAGATGACATCGGTCCTGGTGCTGCTGCCCCTGGCAGGGATTCTCCAGTGGCCCTTGGGCGAGGGAATAGGTGGCACTGGAGCAGAAGGACCTGAGCATCTGCTCGATTCAGTCCTCTACTAACACATCGAGATGCATGGGGGTCGTCACTGGGACAGGGACACTACACAAATAGGCTAAACTTTGACTGGAAAGGGCAGAGTAGACTTGTGCGCTACGCATTCAGCAATTATGTGGTGCAAAGCACACAGGAGGAAAAAAATATCAGCAAATTACATTGTTTCTCTTTCTCCTCACGTCACTTGCCCCCCTCTGCCTCTGTGCCTTAGAAGAATACAATATATTCCTCAAACACCTGCCCCTGTTGCCATGCTGCATGTTATTATGGTTTCTGCCCTGGTTTTGGCTTTTGTTACTTCATGGTGCTATCCCTGTATGACCTAAATTTTCTTGGGCTCAATCCAAATGACTTTGGGATTATGGACGCTTTGTGAAAAAATGTCCGTGTTCATTCATACAGTCTAACATAAACATAAAGAGTTGCATAATGAAGTATGTCTGTAAAGGAACCTTTTAAGACAGATTGGCTTACTAGAATTACATTATTGTGAATCTAGTTCTATGTATTAGGTAAGGGGACTACACTGGCAAAAAAATGTAATGTGTGCCTCAAGTCATAACTCCTAAGTTCTTTTTAATGTCCTAAATAAGTGACCTAATTTTCAGAAATGGTGAGAATCAATTTGTCTCTCACGTGATTTCCATGACAGCTTCCAAGTGCAATTTTAAAGCTGAGTTGCAGGATCAGGTCCTATTATTGTCAAGTGAGGTGAATTAAGGAAACTGTATATTCCTCTGAACTGTTCAGCTGTGAACTGTCAGAGTCAAATAAAACTGGGCAAGGCAGAATAGGATTCCTACATGGGGAAAAAAAAAAAACAAAAACAAAACAAACAAACAAAAAAACCTGTCCCAGTGAAATTTAGATCAGCAGAATACAGTTTGCCATATTAGAATTCAGTCACAAATAAGCTCCAGAAATACTGCTCTAGCAAAGAAAAAAAGCCACATGCTGTTCATAACAATAAGTGGTTAGGGCTTCACTTATACACTTCCCCCAAAAGAAATGGTCTTCTAATTAAACAATTGTTCACAGAAATCACATCGCAAGAACTGAAGGAAAAAAAGTGGAAAACTCATGATTGTTCCTTTTTATATTTTAGTGCTATGAACTGAAATACAGTTTATCACAAAACTAGATTTTTCTTCAGTTCAGCTTGCTGTTTATAGCAAAAGAAAATTACATATTAAATAAAGCTATGTATCCGGTTTTAAATTCTTCTGATCTCAAAAGGCCCTTCATACTCTTCAGATGAGCCTTGTTAAATATCTAGCTCCCTCTTCAGCCCCTTCCTTTACTTACAGACCTGATTATGGTACCTGCAGTTGTGCCACTGTATCTAGAACTTTGCAGCTCAGATGATTCTTATGTTCTAATTCTAACTTTTTAACTCTCTTGACCACAAAACTGATTCGTTGGCTATAAAAGCAAATAAAAACTTGGGGCATGTCTTATTTATCTGTGCAGTTCTCAAGTTTACTTAGGGGGTTCCCGGTTTACTCAGCAGCTCCGTTCCGCAGGAATCCTGCTTGCCTTTACCTTTCTCCTTTTCCTTCAGTGACTGCAATGTATGGGCTGAATTTACTAGTGTTTTACCTGAAAGGAAGACAGAGACTATATACCAAATGTTTGTCATTCTTTGCATGAGGTTCACCCTTCACTGGGTGAAAAACTGACTGGCTGGCCAAGCCCAGAGAGTGGTGGTGAATGGAGTTAAATCCAATTGGCGGCCAGTCACCAGTGGTGTTCCTCAGGGCTCAGTGTTTCTGTTCCTCAGGGCCAGTTCTGTTTAACATCTTCATTGATGATTTGGACGAGGGGATTGAGTGCACCCTCAGTAAGTTTGCAGACGACACCAAGCTGGGTGGGAGTGTTGATCTGCTGGAGGGTAGGAAGGCTCTACAGAGGGATCTGGACAGGCTGGATCGATGGGCTGAGACCAACTGTATGAGATTCAACAAGGCCAAGTGCCAGGTCCTGCACTTTCCTCACAACAACCCCATGCAACGCTACAGGG
>NW_009598774.1:0-250 GCF_000690535.1 Cariama cristata
CAGGACCAGGGCTGTGATCGTCCCCCTGTCCTCGGCACTGCTGAGGCTGCACGTCAAATCCTGTTTTCAGTTTTGGACCCCTCACTACAGGAAGGACATTGAGGTGCTGCAGCATGTCCACAGGACAAGAGGACATAATCTCAAACTGCACCAGAGGAAGTTCAGGCTAGAAAAGAGGAGGCATTTCTTCCCAGAAAGGGTCGTTAGGCATTGGAATGGGCTGCCCAGGGAGGAGCTGGAGTCCCCATAC
>NW_009598774.1:368-24536 GCF_000690535.1 Cariama cristata
AAAGCAGGGCAAAGGAGCTGGTGAAGTGTCTAGAGAACAAGTCTAGAGAACAGGTCTAGAGAACAAGAAGAGGAGCAGCTGAGGGAACTGGGGTTGTTCAGCCTGGAGAAAAGGAGGTTGAGGAGAGACCTTATCACTCTCTACAACGACCTGAAAGGAACATGTAGCGTGTAGCGAAGTGGCGGTCAGTCTCTTCTCCCAAGTAACAAGTGATAGGACAAGAGTAAATGGCCTGAAGTTGCACCAGGGGAGGTTTAGGTTGGATGTTAGGAAGAATTTCTTCACCAAAAGGGTTGTCAGGCACTGGAACAGGCTGCCCATGGAAGTGGTATGGTCACCATCCCTGGAGGCATTTAAAAGGCATGAAGATGTGGTGCTTAGGGACATGGTTTAGTGGTGGACTTGGCCGTGCTGGGATAACAGTTGGACTTGATGATCTTAAAGGTCCTTTCCAACCTAAACAATTCTGTGATTCTATGATTTAATTAAACAATTGTGTTACTGGGAAAGCATCAGGTTGCTTTAGCTCACAGAAACATGGTCTTGCTGTTCTTTAAAGAATGCTGTTGTCCACATTCATGAAAAAGTTTCTCGTCTTCTTTAGCAGACTGTCTTATCCTGATTCTCAAAAGTGCTGATCTGCCAAAAAGTCTGAACTATTTTATTGCATTTTGATAGTCTAAGTTCATGTCAAGATTAAACTTTTTTTGCTGGTGAAATGGCCTGTGCATAGAGCACATACATCTAAATCACTCAAGATAAAAAACCAAATAAATCCCTATGGAGTACAGAAATTTCCTTATGGAGCATTTTTGTCCAGTATTACATGAGATGGGCAAATAACTATGCGTCAGTGAGAGAATACCTCTTCCTTTGACTGATGGAGTATTTTGGTTTCCCTGTTAAAGAGAGGATATCCATTAGAATACAATCTGGGCCACACATTATCCATAGATACAGTAACATAATTACTGTTCCTAGAGCAGAATTACAAGAAATAGGTGGATCCTGACAGAAAGGAAGTAGATTTGCAGTTTCCAAGTTATGAATGCCAGATGATTTATGTAGGCTGAAAAAAATCAATCGCTGATTTCAGTAAAAATTGCTTTAGGGAGATTTCAGATCATCCTGCAGTGTATGGGTCTGTGAAAGTACTAAAAGCTTTAGAGTATTTATCTTACTTGTGATTTCTGCGACATTTCATCACATCATCAGAGTTGCCACTGATTTTTGTGTTGTTATATTTAATAAAACCTGAAGCCTCCAGCACAAAAAGCATGCATTCCTTAAATAGGAGATTCATTTAGAAGTGAGTAAGAATGCTTGTAGTTGTGGTCAGTAGTCATTAGCAGCAGACATGGCAATTCATTAGTGCTTCTTTGGGTTTTTTTCCTGTTTGAGGTTGGTTGGTTGGTTGGTTTTCTGTGTGTTGGTTTTAGACGGTGACTCAGAGCCACTTAGATGAATTGGGTGTATTTCTGTCATTTGTAGAATTGGTCAAACTCCTGTGAAGATTCCTATATATTGTTAATTTAGGTTATAATTCCAAGTTGGGAAGAAAAAAGGAGATACTTAATAGTTAGCTGGAATGTCTGTGAAATATTGTTAGACTTTTTCCTGTATTTTGATTGAAGTTTTAAGTGAGTGTTGAAAATTCAGAAATCATTGTCTAGTTCTTACTTTCTGTTCTAGATATTGTAGAAGTACTACTGTTTTACCAGTTGCATTCAGTAGGAGTTATCAGATTATGTTTTCCTAACGTTCACTGCTCTCTGCCAGCCTCCATCCCAAGATTCTGCTTTCAGAACTGCTTCCACAACTGAGCTGACAATAACGCAGATGATTTCCGGAGAGGAAGCTTGGTGCAACGTACTTTATTCTCCAGTAATGATATTTGCTATGCAAAGTTCAAAGGAGCAGAAAATTAATGTTAAAAATGGTTGAGATAGTTCTCTGAAGATAGGAAGAGACCAATTGTATTGAATGTCATATTTTCTGTCACCGCTTTTCTGAATATGACAGCACTGTAAGATACTGCCAACATTTGTATGGTACCATATAACGTATCTAACAACTGGCCTTCATCTTCTCTTATAACAAGACATGAATTAAGTATGTTTACAGTTGGCAGCGATCCGTTTCAGTGCTAGGATATAACACTGGAATTAGGTGCTTCTCCCCAGCCCTGACTCTTCTGCCTTTTAAAGAGCATGATGACATTCTCACAATTTAAGAGGTATTATATGGGAGAAAATTGTAAGCCTTTGTCTTCTGACAGCAGAAAAGAATTACTGACCATTTAAAACTATGTGTTTTGTCCAAATAAGTGATTCATATTTGAGTTTTCATAATGTCTTTTGTTAGTTTCTGTGAAAGAGCAACATGCAAAATATGGAGACTCACACATCTGAAAATCACTATTAAATAATATGGTTTAGAGTGAGAGCAATCATCCATCTTTGCTCTTCCTTCTCTACAGTGTTTCTCTAGTAATTCAAGCCCAAGAGAAAGCACACAAAGGAATAGTAGATAAATGTCTTAGTTTTTACATTGTTATTCTTGTGCATTTAGTGTTGTACCAATGTGTTGGTGTTGGCTCAAATTGCAAAATTTGGACTTTTTCTAGGTATTTATACTACAACAGCTGAAATTAATTGCAAAAATTCCACTAAAATTCTCATCAAATATGATCCACTTACTGTAAAAAATTAAGATTGAATTATGATGTGATGGCTGGTTAAAATGTTTGCCACTTGAGGCTTGCCATGGAGAGACTAGTATAATTTGTGTTGAGAAAACAGGAGAAGGTCCATTGGAAGTAGTGTTACACTCTCTGGATCGGTCTGGATGACTTTTGCTACACACAAAGAGACTGCAAGCAGGATACGCTCCAATTAAAAGTAAAAAGCAGTAGTTTATTGGCCAAGACACAAAAGAAGTAGTTGGAACTAGCGATCTACTAGGCTCACCACTAATATGCTTCATCACCCTCCATGAGGGATTTGGTGAGTCCGTGCTGGCCAGGTGGGGAAGGGCTCTTTGGAACAGGATGATCTGTGATGTTCCTGAATCGCTATGTTCCAGCTCCGATTTTCCCCTTAGATTTTTATACTTTTTTCCACATTCCCAGTTTTTCTATTGAATCCTTGAGCTGCTGACAATCCTTTTCTCCTCTATTTTACCTCTGTCTGCAGTTTGACCTTTCATGTCTTGCATGGCTTTAGGCTATGTACTTAGTCAAGGCTCTTTCCTGTAACATCGTGGGTTTCTAAAAAGTCCTAGCCAATGTTATGCACCTGTCTTGTGTCAGAACCAGTGTGGGGTCACTGAAAACTGAACCCTTCTAGAGAGAGATAGAGGAGGATTTTTTTACTGAAGCATTTAGGGGCTGATCCACAGCTCGAACCTGAAATGGTCTTGATTCCATTAAGTCAATACTAGCCTTACTGTTGAACTAAGGAGACCTAAAATTTCCTTTTAAGTCTCTAGATGCCCATTCCTGAGACCTTTCAGCAATTCTTTTCCCTAACTGCATTTTAAATTAATAATAGTGATTTCATTTTCATATGTACTTAATATGTAATGCTGTTTCTTCAAAGATGTAACGCATATCTTTTTAAAAAGTATGTACATTTTGTTACTCATTTGACCAAGGCAAAAAGTGACCTTTTTGTCCCAAGAACTAACCTAATTTATAGACACAGGATTCCACAAACATTTTAGATTCTTGAAGAGTCAGAGGAAAGTAGTGTAGACACAAATTTAGGTTATAATTTGTACTTGTAACATGTAGTAAAAGTTGATTGATACATTCATAAGTAGAGGTTTGCAGTAGCTGTTGACTAGGATGAAACATAAGAATCCTGTTTTGCATCTTTCCCTTCTGATTTCCAGAACACTATAACAGGTGAAGTGGTAGGGTTGCCAAATGGATCAGTCCTTTCTTTGTCTTTCATTTTCAACTCTACATGTCACGCCTATTGAGTGTTTCTTCAAAATTTCTTATGATACCCTTCCTATCTTTCTCAACTTCGAAATGGTAACAGGAACTGAAAGAAGAGGTTGAAGAAGACAGAGGATTGGGAGATTAACAACAGAGTTTGTAGGAGGATGCAAAACTTTTCAAATCTCTCATCCAGCCATGACCTGCTTGTCATGCAGTGTTATGCCCTTTCTTCGAATGTGCTGACTCCAGGATCTGTATGAAAAAAAAGAAAAAATTGCTTTAAGCTCTGCTTTTTGGAATCCATCCAGAAATATTTTCCCCTAAGCTGGTAGCAAGCAGCTGCCAGGACTCCATGAGTCCCTTAGCGTACAGCAGCGAGGAGTGCTCATGGACATTATGCTGATAATGTGCTTGGTCAACAGTTTCACAGAGGACTGATCCAAAGATACATAGAGAAGAAACAAGGTCTTCGGGGACATTACTGTACTTTCTGCCAAAAAAAGAGTGAAAACATAAAAATGTCTTTGTTTTATGCTTAATTTCCGCTGCTCATTCAACTGAACATTTGTGGAAGTGGAGTATGATGTAGGTATTTCTGGTTTAATTTGTCTTTCTTTTTAAGGTATTGAGAACTCTGTTGCAAGTTCTGAGCTTTACCCCCGTCTGTTATAAACACATGGCTGGACAAGCCCAACCCCAACACTTACACCTCAGGTGCATATTTCTAAGAAGTTTTAAATCATCAAATCTTCTTTTAAAGCAGAAAATAAAAATTGTACCTGTATCCATGGTATCTGAATTTTCATCCATGCAAAAATGGTTAACTGAATGCAAGAAGAATTGGGGCACAAACAGGAAGCAAAAGGGTTGTAAACAAATGCTATAGACTTAATTGCCTGACTCAAACAAGGTAACTTTCATGTGTGTAACGGAAAAAAAGAAATGGTGTATTGCCTTGTATTCCAACATCAGTAGCTTGCACATAAAACCCCCAGGGTTAAACATAGGGTGATGAAACTTTAAAGACGACTGGAATTTCCCTGTTAGTGGCATAGTGATCCAGCAGGTGATGCTCTCCCCTCTGCTTATCATTTATGAATCAAATGTTGGGGCTGCGATAGAAGACTGCCTCATACAACTTAAGACCCTAGACATCTGTGGTTATTTGGTTATTCAGTAGACCACGTCACAATAGCAATGACAGTAAAAACAAAAAGCATGTTTCAGATGAAGCCGAAGCTTACTTTTCCCTATGTGTGCACCCTCTCCCCTCCTCTTTCTCCTTCCCCTGAAGTGTAGTCATGGAGTGGAGCCCGAATATTCTCCTTGCCCTGTGGCTGAAAGCAGTATTCAGCATCTCTGACTTGAGTAACTATGTTGACAAGTTTCTGTCTCATTTGCCCAGCAGGTTTCTTAATCATAGCTAGTGATATTTTATATATTTTCGTCACCTGAGGATCAGCCCTTCTGTTGCTAACAGTTAATGAACAGCACTTCCCCCCCCCCCAAAAAAAAAAAAAACATTAAAATGAAGGGGGTTGTGTGTAGAAACAGAAACTGCCACAACTGTCACAGCTATGGATGACAAGTGGTGCCAATGAAGCAGTCTCATGGGTATTTTCAAGTGGTCACTCTTCTCTTTAGCTGTACCTTCCTTGCAATGTTGTCTCAGTAATAGCCCCTCCAGCACACTCTTCAGAACCCAGAGCCCAAGAAAGCAGGACACTGCTGGAGTCTCAGCTCTTCCTTATACCATGAATGCATTTCATTTCAATTCCAGATACTGGTCTATTCTTTCCATAAGGCCTTTTTGGACACCTCAACTTCTTCTTGCTCTAACGCATAGAACACTATGGGCTATTTCATGTAGTTGGGGAAGAGTGAGCAACAATGGCAGAAGCCAAGCCACAGTGCAAAACTCTCCATGGGAAATCTGTGCATTCCTGTTGATGCTCTTTTGAGCATAATCGCAGAGCAGCCAGTCAGCTGTGCTTGGCATCTGGAGTCCCAACAAGAATGATGTTGCGCTGCCAATTTACAATTTGGAGGTGCCAAACAGGTGCCGTTGAGTAAACCATCTACAAGAATCTCGAGCATTTGTCAGATCCCTTTTGACCTTACCAAGTGATGCGTCAATATATAACACTGCCTGAGGTTTTTCTGCGGCAAAGTATAACTTTAAATACAAACACATGGCAGAATTAAGTAAGTTAATAACATTCCATTCTCGTATCTTTTTCACTTCTGCTTCAGAGTCTCTGCCATTGTGAAAAGAGAAGCTGCTTCTGTTCTTTGGCAGCTAAAAGTGAACAAGACATCACAGGCTTGTCTGTCAGTGCAAACTTTTATTTTTAAAACCATAATGTCTGTAGGCATATGAACATTACAACAGTAGGCTTATATGGACATCATTGTTACAGGAAGACTGAAATGGTTTTGGTAAAAGGTATATGGGTCTAGTTTAAAGTTTGATTTAAATAATGCACAATGAATATAGGTTGCTAAAATGCTTTAAGATTGAATGACTCCTGTTTGTGTACAGTGGTCATCATAAAAATGGGAGCTCTTGCCAGCAAATCATTATAGATTCAATTTTGGTTGTGTAGGATCATTCTGCTGTATTGTTGACGTTCATATATCTGGTTACACTTTTTGATTTTTAGTAATTATTGCATATTTCTACTTTTTGTCATAAGGTACTTTTGTTTTGAATCTGCTTAAGGCATTATCATGTTTGCATTAATGTTTCTTTTATTTGAGAATGAATGTCTAAAAACAGGGGGAAAGGTGAATAGATCTTTAAGATTATTCTAAGCTTTTCTTTTGTATGGTATATGGTATTAATAATACCCTACAGGGAAATAATCAAAGAATTTTATTATAATACTGTGGTTCAGAAAGGAAGCATGACAGCCGTACATTACTGCTAATTGAATTTAATGAGCTTCTTAGCACCATGCAAGTGAGTCTTTGAAATAGAAGCTATTCAATTTAGATCATTTGGATTATAATTAAATAATTTCATATTTACCACAGGGGCAAGTTTAATCTTAATTAGACCTTTTCACAGAAAGGTGATGCTGTGTATCTTTACATCTATATAGATGTATTCTTTTGAAATACTTATCTTATTCAAAGTTTAATCTTGAAACAGATAAATACGGCAGCATTTTCTCTAGGGAATTTTTAGTAATGATGCACTTCCTGATTTTGAGATAATGAAAAGATATTTTCTTCAAAATATCATTATATGCACAATTTTAAGAGGGTGATACCAGATAATTTGCCTAAGTGAGTGGTATTTTGACTTTACCACAGTTGCAAAAGAGAGGAAACTTCAGTCTGTATTGTTACAATTACAGAAAACTTGTGAGTCTTTGTTACATTAGCTGATTGAAATGAAGTTGGGCTTAAACTTGTTTTCACTGCTGTTATTTTCTTATGCTCCATTTGGTCTCATTGAAATCGTCAATAAAGTTTTGAATCACAGTCTCATATTCACTTAATGGTGAGTAGGAAATTGCCCACGTATTAAATACTCGGTATAGGTGATTGGTTAGTTGAACTAACGCTGATAAAATATGTATGCTGGTATTTAAGTCTTCTTCCCCTTGGCTACAAAACTTACAGAATCAGTTTCTTTTTCTTGCAATATGTTTTCCCCCATTTTTGGACTATTATGTACCTAATAGCAATTACTTGACTGACTTTGTTTTGTGCTCTTGGTTGAGAAACAAAGGATTTCTATTTTTTACAAGATGACCGCTAATTTAGGTTTCTAGAATCTGAGGTGCCTCACTTCAGTATGACAAGGACTCTTTCCATAGGTTCAAGTTGCCCTTAATTTCTTTGAAAGTCAGCTTGAAGTGCAGGTGCTTATCAACCCTGCAAAAGAGGCCGTAGATGACTCAAGGCTGTAGGCATCACCCTGTAAAACTGAGAAGTCTTTTACCTTTAACAATAGTCTCTCCACGTGGGTGGTGGTGAGAAAGAGCTTGTAGTACAGCTACTTGTACTGTTTCTGCTCTGATGATGAAGAGAAGACTTAAGTCTCCAGGGCTGTCAATCCAGCATGAAATTCAGATATTTTTACAATTATTATTTTAGCTCTGTGAGTCATCCTGTGATACATAAGGATATGTGCAATAAATAGATAATGGGTTAGATCTAGCCAAAGTGTTTAAGTGGATGATGCGCTTGTTATGCTTTTTTGTCTCTGTGTCATTTTGTAGCGATATTTCTAGGTATGTAAAAGCAATGATTCAAGCTTAGGTAATAACACTTTAAATTGTACTCATTATCTTTGTATTTAAAAAGCGAAGAAAATACAGCAAGAGTGTGTGATTGTCATTTCAGACACACATACTCATGTCTCACTCTCTTGATTCAGTTCCACTAGCCATATCTGATCTAATACCTCAAAACAAGCCCTACAACAGAACTGATAGCCCGTAATGCTGTACGGAAACAGAAGAACTTGTGAAGACCTAAAATTCTCCATAATTCTAGTAGCGATTTGTTTGCTGCATGAACAAGAATGTTGATTGTCCTTGATTTAGCCTTAATGAACACAGATGTATTTAGTCATGCAGTTATTCAGCATTTAGATATCTAGCCATAATATTTGACTCAGTGATATCATCAGCGTTGATGCTGAGAATTGAAAATGCGAAACACAGATTAGTATAGTCAGTAGTACGTGGAAAAGTTTGTTATTGGTTGGTTGGGGTTTCCCCCTCGCTCCAGCAGAATGTGTTAAAGAGCAATAAAGGAGAATAAAATATATTTAATGCATCTCTCTTGCTGTTTAGCACCTTGTATGCATGTCTTGACATCAGAAAATTGTACCTCTCAAACTTTCTTCACATGCGAATCTTGAAATCACGTACAAGTCTTCCATGTCCTTTGTGACAGTTTCAAAGGTGTTTCTCCAATTTATATTAGCATTCAGTAATATATGATACCTACAGATTAATAAAAATCTGAGCATATATAACCAGCAATCAGAGGTATTTAGATTTTAAGTTTTGATTCCTCTACAAATTTAGGAGATTAAGCTGAATTTAGGAACATGACTGCATGCCAGCGTCACTCCATCGAGCTTAACAATTGTGTCTACAAAACACAAGGAGAAGTAAAATCAAGCATTTTTAGAATAACATCCATTTACCGTATTCAGCAGATTAGTATTTCCCTTCCTTTACTACATTGAAAAACATCCAAAGTTCTTCCTAGTGACATTTTTCTTTGTTGCTCCCAATCTTTTTTGGAAGTTTTCATAATGAGCCTCGGACAACTAGTTATTAATTGAAAGTTGAAACCATATAGACCCGGCATGCCCTGTGCCACTGTGTACGGCAGGCATCAATATGACAAAACTAATATTCCAAGCTGATCATATCTCTGAGCTGACTCAGTAGCCAGAGTAAGTTTTGAATTCGGAATTAGTTTGACTTCCGCTTCACGCTGTAGAGAAGTCTTGTTAAAGGCAGGTGCATGGTCATTTCGTGTGTAGTTCTGAGGGCAAGAGGAGAAGACTTACTTCTGATTTAGGGTTAATACAGTAAAAACCCATCAAAAGAATGAGGCTATTACTGCTAGTGAAGAGGACTAACAGTTACCTACCAAGGAAAGGTATCTGATTTTAATATCATGTCATGAGTATGTTGTACTGTGGAAAGTAAGTAAAAGTATGTAATACGAGTGAATGTTTCAAACAGTACTAGGGAAATGGAACAAATTAACGGTCAAGCTATTCCACAGGTCTTGATAACATCCTCTTTCTTTATGATGGTCTCTATACTTGAGTTTCTCCTATTTCCTGTAACCAAGTTTCTGCCAAATGGGTAAAAAGAACGTACCTGACAGCTCACAGCCTTTCTTTTCCCCAGTTTTTGCTACCTTTTTCTTTAGGAGGAAAAACAAACATGCAATTATATTTTGTCATTTGAATATCAAGAATTCTTATCTATAAGTTGTGTTAGTTTTACCCAGACAAGGTTATGCTATATAAACAACATGTCTGATCCTGATTGTTTTTACCTTTAATCTCTGTACTTGCAAAAAGAGACCTTTTTACTGCTGTTGTTTTTTTTCTTTTTGTGGTAAAATAACTGGAAATGGTGGCCTTATAATGCAACTGTTGCCAGAGACTGTCATCCCAGTATATGTTGGGGCAGTGGCAAAACTGTAATTCAGCTAGCCTTGACATCTCAGCCTGTCTTATTCCTTGGAGGAGCACAGACTCTGCCATCCTATCATTGTAGTTCACGTTCTTGTTTTCCTCTATTCTTCCATAACGTGAAGAGTCTCGAGGAACTTTATTACCTCTCTTCTTTTGCCCATGGCACTTAATGTAAAGATTCAGAAACTGTGTATACTGTATTTTTGGGGAATCTGCTTCAGACGACTCTTTCCAATATGGTATTTAACCAAGGTACAGGTTCCATATAGGTGAAGAGATCAAGGTCTGAGGAGTGGTTTGACAGTGTTGCTATGCTTTTGTGTTAAATCTCATTTATGCTTAAATCTCATTTATGCTTAAAAGTGAGTTATTTTTCATTTAGTTGAATAGGTGTGCTTTCATTTGACCTGGGGAATTTGTTCACCAAACAAGGTTATGATATTCTCTTCGCACCACCAACCCCACCCATTTAGGGAAAACACACTAAAATAAGACAATCTAAGATCCTTAGCATAAAATCGTGAAGAACTCCAAAGCTACATTCCAACTTTCCTCCACATCTCAAGGAGTATAAAGCAGAGCAGCAGAATGGAGTATCTTCTCAATGCCATAAGCTGTAAGATTTTCCCAGTACTTCGAAAGCTAGTTGTTTTTGTAGCAGTACGTAGTTACAGATGGACACGGCCTCTTCTCTTCAGCATCTCCCTGGTTAACTCCTCATCAAGAGTCCGGAGACATTTCTAAAAGACTTGGATAACTTATTCAAACAAAGTAAAACTGTCACTATTTAAGATACGTGTATTTTAACAAAAAGTAATGGGAAAAACATTACGTTTTCTATTTCTTGTCTCTGACACATACATGATTCTCTAATAAGTTTTTTTGAAAATACTCTGCAGGTGAGTGGATTTGATGCTTATTAGTATCTGATAATGATGGGATAACTGGTGGAAGGCCAGTACATACTCCTCCAACCTACTGTTTCTGTTACTTTGGAGAACTGGTCAGTCTTCACTGCATTGCTTATGTGTTCATCCTGCCATGTAACCTATACAGTGATTGAACTGATAAGAAAACATAAGCTGAAAATAATTTATTAAACAGTTCATTAATACACTTGGTAATGTGTTGGTTAAATTGTTGGAATTAACAGTCTGGAGAGTTCAACTGTGTCTATAAATTCTCCAGACTCTTTGTGGTGGATAGTGAGCTTCCATCCATCCAGCTCTTTTAAACTTGATTTTTGTCTAACTAGGTGATGGTCTGAATGAAAGGCCAATGAAGTAATACATCACTAAAATGTTACTTTCCATTAATTAAAATTACCACTTGTATTAATCAGGAAAGGGAGCAGAGTATGCTGATACACATCGTCAGATTCCAGGTTAACTGGAACCAGTCAAGAGAAAGACACCTAGGTATTACAGTAGACAGATGACGAAAATATGGAAAAGCTTGATGTGCAGCAGAGAAATGAAAGCAAATAGAGTGCTAGCACACATAAGAATAAGGAAATATATTGAAAATGCTGCGCAATTACATAAATCAACAGTGATGTTCCCTTTGGGTACTGGATTCAGACAGGGGTAGGTATTTACTTTTGCAAAGTCAATAAAGTGAAGCCCTGAGATGGAACATAAAATACTTCTGTCACGAGGAAAGGAAATGGCACCCTTGTTTTTATCTGCATGTTGTCTCTGAGGAATTACTAATATGGCCTTCATCATCTTAACTGAGCAGAAATATTTAGCTGGACAGCTTGTTAAGTGCTGTCTTTGAATGTTGACACTGTAGCGTGTCTGTATTTAGTGTTCATCAAATTTTGAATGCAGATCTGAATATGTTTCCAAACCCTGTTCTGTTTTCCCCCTCAGCCAGTTTGTTGTTCTAGAGAACGTTAATATTTGTGTCCTTTTTACCATGTGTTGGAATTGCTAATGTAGTTCAGCCGTGCCACTATTTTGAAACATTTAGAAGAAAATAAAGAGAAAACAAAGCCTCAGTGAATAAAATCTAGTAAGAATATGTTTCTATATTCAACTTTCTCTGTTTGTCAGGTAATCAGTAAAAGAAAATGCCTGGAGTATTGCAACACCCACTCAGCGTGCATGCATATCGTTGTATCCATCCGTAACAACTCCATCAGTAAAGCTGGGGGTGATGAGGAATGACTAGCGGTAGGAGCTACCGAAGTAAATAATCATACAAGTAGGAATAATTGAGAACTCCCTTTCTGCATGTATTTCAGACTGTTTTGAGACCATTTGTACTTTAATGTGCCTGAAGTACCACTATCTCTAAACATTGTTGTGCTTCTGAAGGGGAAATGAGTGTCAGAAAGAGTCTTGATTTCTGAAGTGAATACTGTAGTTTAAGGGTAATCCTGTGAGCATCATAATGGAACATGAAGAGAATTTTGTGATGTGGCTTATGTCACTGACTGATTCTCAAACTGAAAAAATGCTTATTTCTGGAAATTACTCATGGAGGATAAGTGTCTGAACATGGTCTGTCAAGGTAAGTCCTACCTCGTGTGAGAATACAACTAACCAGAGATTAAAACGAAGTAAAACTATCATTTTGCTGTTGTTGTGATATTCCTTATTGACACTGGTTTCCCCTTCTAGAAGACTGCCGCATCAGGTATTCCCTTTCTTAGAATCAATTTAGCCTGCCTTAAGAAACAAAACTCTCTGAATTTAGTTGGCTGTAGATTAGAAAGGACGGGTGTCCCCACTTCTCTGAGTGTAGAGCTATTACAGAAAATTCACTGTTTTAATGTTCAGAAGTCATCTTCTGGCTTTATGATTAAATGCGTTAGGGTATGCACATTTGATTTTATGACACTGTCCTTTACATTAAAAGTCTCCCGTATCTTTCTACTTTTAACCAGCCAATATATTTATAATCGTATCTTCTCTTAACCCTCATTTTGATAGGTAAATGAAGCTAAGCACTTTCCAATTCCTCTTATAAGATTGGATTCTGATTTTTCAATGATGATCCTGTTATCTTCTACAGCTTGAATTAATATTCCTTGCACATGGACGATGAAGTCCAAGTGTAGTTTTCTACAGTTGCATTAAAAGTGGAATAATAATACCTGATACCTTATGGCTACATTGTCTTGGTTATCTGGTAACTGTCCAGTAGCATCAAGCTTTTCACCGTAGTCCTTCCACATGCAGTTTATCGGATTGAACTATATAACTGAAATCCTTTTTTAGTCAGTGAGTGAAAGACCTTGGATATACCATTAAATGTCATCCTATTTCCTTTCTCCATTTTCAGGTGCTGAAGACAGATAAAATAAACAGACTTTATACACATGGAAAAAGAACAGGTGTTTTCTTATTAAAAATATCTGTCAGGTTAGGGGTGGATAGTGTGCCTTCAGTCAAAGTGCATTGCATTGTATTGCATTTTTTATGTATCTACATCTTGGATTACTTTTTCTTGTGAATTTTCTCTGAAAATTCCTACATCTGCAGCTCTTGGGAGCGTTGCTCCCACTTCTTTTGAGAAACTTTGATATTTATTCATCTATAATCAAATATATATATGCCTGCACTAATAGATTATGTGAAGATCTTTGATCTTCCTTTTTTTTCCCCCTTTTTTTAGAGAGCTTGGCTTCTGCTGTATTAAAGTCAGAAATCATAATAATTATCACAAAAGAAAGTTCTTGTTTTCCAGCTGAATCTACTTAAATTCCTATAAAGACTGAAATAAGAGGGTAGAATGATCTCCTTTCTTGGCATCAAAGGGTAATGCTCCCTGTATGGATATCCAGACTGCACAGCCCAGGCACTTCACCGTCAAATATCCATGACACCCACACTCTTGATTAATGAACTCTATGCAAAGAAGCAATGCATAGTTAAAATTTTTATCCCTCTACAGGGCTGTCTTGCTTTCCACTGTTGTAAACACCTCTCCATGCATATTTTTTTTATTGGTGCAGTGATATAAAGACCATGTCACTGCAGTATTGATTATTATGACTGGAAAAAACCAGATTGCTTTTATTTTCTTTAGGAGTTGTTATATTTTAATACAATTTATATAATTTCTAATGCCCTACCAAATTTAAGTTTAAGGCTACATTTATATAATTTCTAATGCCCTACCAAATATAAGTTTAAGGCTACTTTAAGCTTACTTCAACAGATAAGAAAAGTAGTCTTTGTCTTTTATTCCATCTAGTCTCTGGATATGTTTGTAATACTTTCTCTCTTTGATGCTTTTCATCTATCTCAGACAGTGATTTATTCTTCTTGTGTTTTTCTTCTTATGCAATGTATGTATTTAGAAAAGTCATGTGCAACTGGCATATTGACGGTTATATAATACTCGTGGGACCTTACAATATTTACAAGGATAAATTGGGACCATCAGTCCACTGTGGATTTGCTGACTTCATCTGAATTTAATTAAGAGGTGAAGAGGGGTCTAATAGTATTAATTATTACAGTAAGCTATAGTACCATTTGACAAGGTAGAAACTGTTTTCTGATGAACGAAGTGTTTTCCTGTCATCTGTGGCCAGAAGGGCAAAGCAACTACTGTGGTCACAAGTGACGTACCATCCTTGATCTGTGGCCATCTGGCCATGTATGTGACTGAAGGAGGATGATTGTGTAGCGCAGAGAACTGAGGTGATAGGGAGATGATTTTCATCATCTCTCCATCTTTTTATCTCTCTATCCACTTAGTTGCAGAGGCTGAACTTCACTGTCAACAAAGCCATTATTCCACTGATTGGTCAATGTGTGTTCATTTTCTGCTGACTGCTTCAGGGATCGATGCACTGTATGCTGATCTTTTTTCAGGTTCATTTTTCCAAGGGCAGTTATGTGTAATCCTCAGTTTATCTGCGTCACGAAAACATCATGATGAAGAGGTGATAAATGGTTGAAATAATAATTCACCTGTGGGGAAAACTCAAAGACAAAGGAGTGATAAAAATCTTTCACCTCTCCTATATGAAACTACTGTAGTAGCCGTTATGGTTGTTATGGGTTGTGTGCTAATTTTTGCTTTAGTTTTGTCTGGTAACTTCATTTTTTGGTTAGTTTTAAATTTAGTAAAGAAGCTCCTATTTGTGTTTTGACCCTCTTGCGGGAGCCGGGGGTGGTGTCTGTTCATAGATAGAAGGAAAAGTAATCCTATAGGTTCTCAGGAAAAAAATAAGCTTTTGTCTTCCATTTAACCTAATCTGTAACCTACAGGGATGCTGTATTGCTGAAATAAAGAAATACTGGTTCAAAAAATGTCTTAGGTCTTTCACCAAAAGTGTTCAATGGTATTTTATGATATGATAAATATCTTTTAATTGAAATGAGTCTCTGGAGGGTGGGAAATGACCTAAGGCAGTATTTGAAAGCAGCGACTTGATATGGCACTCTGAACCGCATATTATGAAATAAATTAAACCGTAGTGAGCATAAGCAGAACCACATGGCAACTTTCCGTATAATGCTGTCTGTGAAAGGCTCATATAGAAGATAAGATATACTGACTCTATTCAGTTAGAGATCCCTTTTTGGATCAAAAGCTTTTGAGAATACTGAGGTTTAGACTGATGTTTTCTTGATGTATGCTAGTTCTGGTATAAATGGGTTAATTTTACTAAGAAATACAAAGAACTAAATCTGTGAACCTGCAAATGACAATAAGGAAAACAGATTTTTGTAAAAGTTTAGGTTCCAGGTTTTCAGATATTTTTTTTTGCTTGCTTCTTTGCTTGTTTTGTTTTTAATTTCAGTCATATCTAAGTAATAATGATAGCACGATTTCTTTTTACTTTCTCAGGGATAGGAATGTTATATTCAGAAATTGCAGAATGTGTTTCAGCTTGTCTTTAATTCTGAGCGCACACTGCTCTAAGGGAGAGATAACACAATACTTTGTACAATATCATCCTACTACAAGGCTCAAATGCTGTTTCCAGTACATTCCTAAAATATAATTGTAAATCCTTATAAACTCAGGATGATCTTGATTGTAGGATGTTACTTATTTAAATAGCATTTATCCGTATCCATATATTTATGATAATAGGATAATTCTTTTTTACATTAATTAGGTATGGACTAAGATTTTTAGATGTTTGTAAATTCTAAGTGTATACAAATAAATTCGGTGGCTTAGATTGTTCAGTTGTTAATGAATAAATATGAAGCTTATTTTTTAAGCAATATAAATATAAAATCTTTATGGTTTAGCTGCCTTTAATGAATTCTGATTAAAGCTAAATATTGTCCTGTCTTGATAAGTTAAATCTTTGAATTTGTTGATCACAGTGTGGAAAAACGTTTCTGTTTCTGCGTATATAAATAGTAATTATGATATGTCTTTTCACTGTGTCCAGAAGTTTCTTTCCCTCTCTGTGGAAAGGGAATTCATCTATATTGCCTTTCCTAAGTGAATAGCATCTGTCACAGAGTGTATGAAGATGACTTAGGTCCAGATATAAATCTGTACTGAAACCCAGTAATGACTCATATCTTCAATTCTTTCAGTGTTAGCCCCAGTGTAGACATTCATATTTCAGAATAAGTGTCATATTTTGGTTTAGTTTAAGCCAGCTAAAAATGACTTAAATCAACGACTTAAAAAGGACTTAAATCAACATAATGCAGTGCTAAAGTTAGGAATGTTCACACAGAGGCTTAAAATAGCAGCAGTCTTTACATAGCAATTTCATGCGAACTGTATATGTAAAACATCATTTAAAAGCTTTACAACCAGCAAAAAGTTCCGCTGCACTGTCCTGTTTCCCAGTCTGTCTCAAAGCCGTGGCATCTCGAGCTGTTTCTGTTACATTCAGGACCTGAGGGGAGAGATTTGAAGATGCTATGAGAAGGATTTCCTCTGTGGAAACTTTTTGTGCCTGGGAGAGGGCACTCAAAATCAGCTGGTGGGGCTCCGTCCTATTTGTTTGGACCATGGGGCTCCTCCTGCAAGGCTGAGAGAAGCTCTCCTGCTGCTGGTGTCCTTTGGGAGCAAATGCATCCAGGGCTGTAATTGGACATCCCCATAAATAAATATCACAATTTTCCCTCTGTGTTGCGACATAGGGGATCTTTTACACCGGTGTAAGATTGATATAAAATGTTCCTATCCTGCTTTGCTTGCAGTGTACACTTGTGTAGCATTCGTTCTTCATAGGTGTTCATGACCCCACCAAATGCCAGACACTAAAGAATGAATTAAAAAAGGATGGTTCATAGCAGTTAACTACCATTGTGTTGACAGTACTTTTTATTTTGTTAGGAATGGAGTAGTAGTCAATATTTTATACAGGAGGGAAATGAAATTATCATTGAGAATGGAGAACTATCCTCTCATGCCCTCAAAAGAAACTGGGTAGTTTAAAGCAATGGCAGAATAAGAAAAGATCTTTGAAAAAAGTGCCTAAAGTTTGGACCATACCCTACACTGTGGTAAAGAAATGGTTTATCAACCTGTCTTTAATTAATCAGTTTTACATGGCTGGAAACTGTATCTCTAAAAGCTGTATAGTGGCCATGCATGCAAAGCACTTTTTTGTGGGAATATGTGAGTATTGTTTAAGAAAGAAAAAAACAATCCTCATTGAAAACATTTTTTAAAATCTTCTAGTTGAGTGCTGAGTGAACTTACTTCAATGAGTGTAGTAGAAGTCTATGTCAGAATTACAGTATAGGGAAGTTTTAAATCTTTTTTTTCCCACAGGCGATAAGAGAAATACATGTGCACATTTTGTGCCACGTTCGGCAGCTGTGACTATGCTAACAAGTTGCTTGATTTATTGGCTTACTAAGAACAATGGAGTGATTTCCATGAAAATCCCAAGTATAAATCCAACCAAGACTCCTACAATGTGGTACTTTGACCTGATCTATTTAGGAGTCCAATTCTTTTTGGCACAGAGCCATCATAAAACAAGGAAATTGCCCTGCAAGAGGTGCTGAAAATTTGTGTCATTTAGGAAATTCTGGGTAACTGAATGACCTTGCAGAATGCATTTTGTTTCACAAGTACACAGACATGCATAGCGTTATGCAAGTGGAAGGAAAATCCACATAATGCAGTCCCAGTCATCAAGGAACATGAATACCATGGATTTTTTCTAATTCATCCATAAAAGTTTGTAATGTGAAATAATTTGACCTTGTTATTTCTGTGAGAGATGATCGGGACTGTGAAAATAAGGTTTTATTTAAATACAACATGGCGATGGATGAGAGCATTTGTTCTTACTGAATCATGTAGTCTTTGCTGTAGCAACAGTGGAAGGATGAGGTCATCAGATTGAGACATAACATTTATAAAGCAGAAAATAGAATGTAGTGATACATCCTGTCAAACTACTGAAAAGCAGAGCCCAATCAGAATTTGAAATTAAAGGGTCAAAAAATGAATTTAATGATATGAGACACCAACAGGTTGTTGAAATACAGTAGAATATGGTAGGTGTTTTAACAAGAAAATACTGCGCTGCTGGCACATGAAAGACCAGTCTTTTCTTCAGTGGCCATTGTGTTATAGGAACATGATCAGGAAATAGGATTCCGTGACTTTAGTCGGAGTATGAGAAACAAACAAACTGAATGCTCATTTTAGTAGCACTTCCTCAACATATTATCGATGTCTTTGAAACCTGGCTTTACGGAGGACAAGAGGCAATGGGCACAAATTGAAATACAGAAAATTCCATTTAAACCTAAGGAAAAAACTTTTACTGATTGGGTGCTCAAACAAGGGAGGTTGGATTAGATGGTCTTCACAGGTTCCTTCCAACCTTAAAGATTCTGTCAGTGGTTCCCAAATATAGAACGAAAATTGTTTAGTAATTAATCATATATGTAATTGTATTTATACTCCAGGCAGTTCCTCAACTGCAATTATAAAAACTTGTTTAACTATAAAAAGATGACTGTTGTTATTATTTTTATTATGAAAACGTCAGTGTTGGGTTGTTACCACTGTTACATGCATTATATGAATAGTTCTGTCTATTGTTTACACAAGTAAAAAGATAAACTAAATTATATGATGAATTACTATTGCCATTTTATAGATGGAAAACATAGGCTGAAAGATAAAATCCATATGCTTAATGCTTTTCTCTGCATAGTGCCCATTACCACCCTTGGTGACCCAGTTTAAATGTACGGCTGAATTAGAAACTGAACCTCAGGAGTCAAGAGTCCCAATCTCCTCGGTAACCATTGCACCATCCTTTCCCAGAATTGTGTTTGAAAGCGTAACAGGAGTTGGGTGATGGTCGTAGTTACCAGTATACACGGTGCCTTTGTGAGCGTGAGCTCTGTGGTGGTGTTGAAATACCTCAACTAACTTTCAGGAATCATTGTAGTGGTAAAGCTGGACTATTATTAGGTGCTAATTAATTCTGTGGTATATTAAAAAAGACAGGACAGATTAAGAAAGTTTTTCATTGAAATAATACCTTAACACTTTTAATACCAAGCAGCAGTTATTTCTGTAATTATAGAATAATATTCACTGTCTTTGTACAAAGGGAAGAATGTGATCTGGTTTGGAGGCTTGAATGCCATCCGATCCATTCCTGCACTGCTGCCAGAGGTAGTTCAGAACATCCTTGTGAAGGATAAAGTACTGATGGCAGTAAAATATTTGAGGTTCGTTTAAAATTTAATAAAGCATTATTATAAGATGAAACGTACCTCCTTGTTCTCCTTTGGCAGACTGGCTCTCATAGTTTTAACATTAGGCCAAATTTTGATCTTCGTGCAGCTCAGGAGTAAAATTGCTTTCTACAGGGAAGTTCTTGGAACGATCCTGGTGATTAAGTTTTAGTACAGCAGTCGTCTCTGTAGCTTTCCCTTATATAATAGTAAGTTAAACTGTGGTGTGGTCTGTGACTGTGAATGTGTCTGATGCATTTTTCTCTGTTGTGTCTATTTTTGTCCCCTGATTATTCTCATTTATTATGGAAGATGAATAATAGATGAATGGTGTAGGTGTATGTATAAAGGGTTTTTTCCCGCTTTAAAGACTAATATTTTTTTACTTTTATATTCTATTCCCTATATATTATATGGATATATTTTTCTATAAGATTAAAGATGTTTCTATTTCTGTTTTTATATTCTGTATATATGATGAAGAATATATTTATTTTTAATACTGATGCCCAAATAGGAGTTCTTTCTGATGGTAAGAAACTATTAGATCCTTCCAGTTACATTTTAAATAACGGTTTATTGCTTTTCTAGATCCTGAAGCTATTTTTCCTTCTATACATAGAAAGCAGTCAGGAACTGACAATAGAATAATTTAATTACAGTTAATTAATAAATCTGCTGGATCACATTAAGTTAATAAAAGCAGGTGATAATATATCTTTGGGATAGAAAATCACTGTTTGGAGAAAACATGACAGATGCGATCAAAACTTTCCTTGTATTTCCATACACATCATTTTCAGTTGTTGAGAAGTTTTATATATAACTGATGAGATATGATACACCACGGCTAGTGATGTGCACTGTTGTGATTTCTGAAACTCAAAGACAAACTGCAAATATTACAATATCTCAAATTAAGCTCAGTATTAGTTGTAAAGGAATATTACCGCATATTTTCTCGCCGAGTTTTCCTTCACACGTGGCCTTCAAGCATAGAAGAAATGAGCTGTCTGGAGTTCAAGTGACTTATCCTAACCATATTTTCTGTGGAAGTATTTGGGTTTTGGCTTGAACTTGTCAGATACCATATGTCTATGATCTTTTGATTAATTAAGGATTGCCATTATATTTACTTCAAAAGAGAAATTACATTTCCAGGTATTTGAACAGCTGCATCATGTGCAAAATTAATGTAGGTTAACATAGTACACATCTGCCTTAGAATTTTGATGTTCTTCAGTGGAATAACATGAAGTAATTTCAAATGAATAAAATACATAAATAGCCACTAGCGACTGTCACACATATATAAAACCACAATGGAAGCAGACTGATGAAAGGGTTGTCCTAGGGCATAAAAAAAAATAAAAATAAAGTATTGTTCAGATTTACAGTTAGTAGGGAAGATTTATGTGTGTCATGGGGATACCTGGCTTTTAATTCATGTCAGGAAGTAGCTCTGCTGAGTCAGAGACAATTTCTGCACAAATACCCAAGTTCACAGGTGCTCCCTAGCACTGTACATTTGGCATTGTTGAATGTACAGCTCCTGCCAAATGCTATAAAATGCTATAAATGTTGAAAAAAACGCCTTAACTCCCAACAAAATAACTAGCTGCATTTCAATATCCGCTGTTCAGAAAAGGATGACGATTTTTCTGTGTCATTGAGCCATGGTGTGAATTGGCACTGTGGTACGCGGGTATTTGGTCTGGTGAATGGGATAATGGCTGTAGTACAGACTACCCGCTCTGTGATGTCTCAGGAACAAGTTCCACGTTATTATCAATATTACCGTTAATAAGCAGAACAGACTATAACCTCTAGTCAAAACCAGATGAATTCCCTTTTATATTCTGTGTTTATAAATTGTATGTTTTAGATGGTCTGCCTAAGAAATTTTAAGTATTTGTACTTCAGAGATGTTTCTATGTCATAATTAATCCTGAGATTTCTAAGTATGTTCATTATAAAGCACATTCTAATCTGGCAATCTGTCAGCATGAGATGCATCACACCATAAAATGTTATCTTTTTTCCCCCCAACACACACAGGTTGCCAGAAGAAAGGAATGTGCACTGGAGATTTTTAATATGGAAACATCCTAAGATACAGCATACCATTTGAGAAAACAAATACACTACACTTTGGCATGAAGGATAATTAATTGTACCATAAATTACTGAAGACAGGTAATCTGAAAATCACTTTCCTTCCATTCTTTCATACATTAGTACTGCGTGTCTACTAAGGCCTGCTGTTATCTTCTTTCCAAACTTTATTCTTGGCTGTTCATCTGTACCATTTCATATATCATATGTGGTTGTATAAGAAAAAAAGTGTTTAAAGTGGTGATTGGTGATCAATTTTTAGGACAGATCTCAAACTGACGTTTGAAGTGGTAACTGTAGGCTCTCCGTTGGCAGCAGAAGTATATTATAGGGAATGGATTTCTTGGGACTCATCTGTGTCGGTCTTGTAGTCCTGTTTGTTTGTGCTTAAAGCGTATTCTGGCTCTGGATGCCAGTTGTGTCAGTAATGAAGAAAGCATTTGGAAAAGTCTTGTATGCTCTCTTCTTCCTTTGGACTTTTGCAGCTTCATAAAGCAATTAAATGAAGCCAAGGATGGATGCTGTTGAGCTCTAAGCTAAAGAGAGAAAACATTTAGCAAATAGAATGAATTTTGAAAAGGCACAGCTTCCTTCCTTTTTGTCATGTTAATAACAGAAATATACTCCTAAATACAGTATGTCAGGATAGTAGTAGCTCAGACATCCCTGTAGCAGACAGAGCATTTTACCAGAGTCTGTAAAAATTATGTGAAGTAACAGAATCACAGCAACTAACGTTAAACATAGTGAAAGCAATAGATGACATTTTATTCTTAAGTTGATTGTGTTATCTAGGAAGTGTGAGTATTATTCATTAACATTCAGACAGGTCTGCATACAGTCCAAGGGATGTGGCAGGCAGCAAGCATGGAGCCTGTTACTAGAACATTAAAGTACGCTGATGTGAGCACAGTCTTTTATTTTGTGTTTGTACAGCGGAATACTGAACCATGAGAGAAACTTAGGGTACAGAAGATCTTTCAGTATTGTGGGTATGATCTTTGCATCTTTGTATAGTTATGGTTGTGAAGTGAATTCTAATGGCTACCAGCACTGGAATGGGCATTTTATATTTTCACTTTTCAAATAATTAAATGGATTTTGAAACATTTTGGTAGAGAAGAATCAGTTCTAATTAAGTTTTTCCTTGTACTAGAGTTTTCTGAGATTTTTTTCCTACATGCGAGTATGCTATTAAGTGAGAATTATTTTGAGTTGTGAGTTTCACAACCATCCAGACCTTAACAGAAGCTTTCCAGATAAAAAACCTGACAAAAATAGAAACAATGATGTTATAAGAACATCAGGTTTTTTCAGTTATCTTCCACCTCACCCAAAGAAAAATCAAGGAAACGCATTATTTTCTTCTAAAGAATAATTTGTTTTCTTTTTGATACTTTTCAAATAGAAAATTATTTTACTGAAGGGCAGTTTTTAGTATGCCTTATAGTAGAATATTACTATATTCTGTGATAAAACTATTAGAAATTAATGGGCAATGATGAATGTCATATGTTTTGGAGACTGCTGACAGGTGTTTTATGAAAGTTTTTGGTGTATTGATGCAATAGAGTTGGAGAACTTTCAAAGAGGTTGATGAGCTAAATTTGAATAAATTTGCATTGGTTAGTATTGATTTAGAGGCAAATTGAAGAAAGATAGAAATTCTAAATGCATTTCTAAATCTAATAAATGTGAAAACGTGATGGATGTAGACTTGTCTGATTTGATATTTAGTCTTTCTTTCTCTTCCCCTTAGGAAAAAAAGAGTTGAAACTAACTTTGTACTATAGGTATTTATTCTATTATGGCCACTTGTCTTTGAGAATTCCTGTCTCCAATCTGTGTACCACCTGCTGGGTGGAATTCTAGTCATTTATTTATATATGTCTTACAGCTTCAGGGGTTTTTTTGCATACTATATACCGACAGGTCATATCAGAAATTTTTTTGGCTTATATGTAAAATTCCTGAAGTTGCATGTCTGCCTAAAGGTAGTACCGCTGTCAGTCTTAGAGAAACATTTTTTAAAATACATTTTAAGATTGCTTGCTTATACTGCAGAAGACAATTGTTGTGTACGAATTAACAATGACGTTCCATAAACGTCTGCTTGAAATGTATACTTTTTACATTGCTTGAGGAAGTAGAAATGGCATATGTGGTGTTCATATCATCTAACTACCCATGCTATTATCTTATGACTAAAATGAGAAATTCCCAGGCTTCTTGTGTATTGGGTTTGCTGGCAATGTTTTGGTAGCAGG
>NW_009598775.1:0-30846 GCF_000690535.1 Cariama cristata
CGTCTGCCTGCTCCTTGCCTCTCGCCCGCGCAAACGAATATGCAAGCCCGTGCATACATAGACCGTATTTAAATGTAACTTTGAAATTGAATTGACGGTGTGCTCACAGTCAGCTGTGAATGAGAAGAATCAGCCATAACCTGACTACGTTCTGTCAGTAAGGTTGGTGTGTTTGAACTCCTATGTCAGTCTGACTGCAATGTAATCAGTAAGAGGAAGGAGGTTGTGAAGTGCAATTGGCATCTGGTAGGAAGTGACAAAAAATAGTGAAAGTAAAATGGCTCAAACTCTGATGCATTTGGTTAAAGCTCCTTAATGCTCCCTCAGCTGTCAAAAAGTCACCCTACTTTTTTAAAGTATAGATGTTTACAAAACGACAATAGCTGTTTGTCAGCAACGAAATAACTGTTCATTTTGACTTAAAAAACAATTCTATGAACTTAAAATTCAGTATTACTGTATTATATAGCTTAATAGAGCTGTTTAAATTATTTCATGAGACACACGTGTTACCAAGGTTGGATTTTTACTATCTGTGTGTTGAACAATAGTGGGGTTTTTATTGTTTGCATCTAATGATACACATTAATTGTCTTATTTTTAAAGCTAGTTATTGCATTTAGGTGTATGAATTCTAAGCTCTTGGGGGGGAAAAAAATAAAATCCAACTATCTCAGTGATTGGCATGCATAGAGGCATTACAGGAATGTTTTCTATGCTGTTCAGCTAAAGAACACCAGAGAATTGTTACCTCTCTAATGCAATTTGAGCACGGACAGATTAACCAGCTATCAAACAACCAAAATTTTTATTGAGTGCATTTCAGAAATAATTTGCAAATGTGGCAGTGTTTCAGGGCACCTGTTTTTGTCGTGTGATGAGGCTTGACCATAGCTCGCTTGTCTATCACTTAGCTTTATTCACAGCCAGAAAGTAGGTCTCTAGCTTCCTTCCTTTCTTAGTACAAATAAGTTTAGAATATGTTGTGTTTAAGAACATTTTTAAGATTGTACAAAGTTGGTTTGAGCTTTTTTAATTGTTTTGAATATCAAAGAATCTTTAATGTTTCTTTTGTAAGAACAGCAGGAGACTTTCCATTTTGTGGTCTAGCAGAAAAAGAATTTGATGTGATACATGTTACAGTTGGCAAAAGTGGTGAAAGTAAAACATTGGTGCACGGGAATCAATTTAGAGGAGATGCCTAAATTCATAGCAGGTAGTACTTCATGTGGCTGAAGTCCATTTTTAGTCAATTTATATTGCGTATAATATTTGTGAGGAGTCTCAGTTGGTAAATGCTTTTGCATCACTGTGTGTTGCATTCCCTAAAAAAGCTATCAACTAATTAATTCAAATGGTACCGCTCTCATTTAGTCTCATTCGAAATAATAAGACATTTGGAGTTTAGTCCCGTGGTTGTGCCATCACATTCTTTGAGGTGAAACCAATAGCACCTGTTAACTGAAACTGATGTTGTTATTTTAGGTAAAACTGATGGCAGGTGTTTGACACTATCAGCTAGATTGGTGGCTTAAAACATTGTCTGGTGTTAACTGTTCATGTTGAAATTTAACATGTTAAGTATCTGCCTTAGAGGCCTGTTTATCTTTTTTTTTTTCACTTGAAAATTGCAACTATGAAAACAAACATTTATGAAACTGTGTATGGGAAAAAAACCCACTGTTTTGCCTCTAGTAAAATTTGTTATAGTCATTTTAGGAAATGCTCTTATTTCATGCGCTTTAGAATAGTAACCTGAAAGTCGGAGGGGCTGGCTTTTATCACAGTGCATCAAAGGATGTGAGTGTCAAACGGTACGCCTTTTGAGTGTTTGGGTTTTGTGCACATTTGCCAAAGTTTTAGTACTTCTCTGCACCTGAATTCCTAAAAAATGTTGCTAAAATGAGTATATTGCAGCCCAGGAATGCACAAAATATTCCTCGCACCTGTACCTCTGAGTTAATACAGACTGGCTGCACCTGAGTTGGATCTTAGAGCTCCCTTGGTTTCTTTAAATATCTTCAAGTATCTTCCTTGCTTTACACCAGCAAATTTGGGGGAAAGAGGTAGTCCATATGAATACAGATGGGACTGTATATCATCTAGGTGTACTGATTACATGGCCAATACAATGGTGTGGGAAGAGTTCGTTGCTAATACAATGAATCTGAGGAAGTACGGGAGTTTTGTTAAAAGAAAGTTGGCAAGCCAAGATTGGGATAGGTTGTGCCTGAGTAAGGCAAAATGGAGCTCCACAGAGGATAATTTAATTTTTTTTTTTCCCCCTCTAAATACAGCAGTATGCTCCAGGCATTCATGGATGCAGGAACTTACAGATATTTATCGAAAAAAATTGTTAAGTCTTCCACATGCTAAAATTTAAGTCTTAATTTTGCAAGTAAGTACTTTGTGTATGCCAATACATATGAATTACTTCTTTGTGCTATCCCCATGCCTGATTTATGGGCTTAAAAAGAATAACTCCCACGCTAAAACTCAGTAGATATATATTTGCTTATATATTTTAGAAATATTAGCCTTTATGTATGTATGTATGCTGGGTGGAAGAAAAAACAATGCATCAAAATTACTCTAGGAACTAAACTTCTTTGTGCTTTTCTTTCTGTTCTGACATTTCTTATAATTGTTTTTTCCTTTCCAAAGCAATTGGAAAAAGTTCATAAATCTGAGCTACCTGTTTGAACATATCATAATGATAAGGGCAAATCTCGACCTAGCTGTTCCAGCTGGTAAGGGACAATGATAAGATGCTGGAAAATCTCCCTTAGACTTTGTACCTGTGACAGCCAATAGAAAGAGTTAATTCTGACTTCTAGATGTTGGATGCTCTTACATACACAAATTAATTTGTTATAGTACTGCATCATTAATTAGAAAATACTTGATTGTATGCAGTCTTTGTAGTACTGTGCTTAAAAGGCACAGCAATTTTCTGTTTCTCTCAGAAGCTGAGGGAGGATATTACAGTGCCCTACAACACCCAAGGAGCTATATGCTCTATTAAACTTTTAACATCCATTTTATCAAACAGATGCTCCCATTGTTCTGTGTGAAAAATCAGTTTAAAAGATAAAATGCAGAAACTGTTTGGTGTTTTTTTCTAGAGTTAGGTATACAGATTTTTTCTGATTCATCAGAACAGGAAAAGCCATGAGCTACACTTTCCGCAGAGTACTTTCCTGAGCAAAGCTGAAAGCAGTTGAGTTTGAGGAATAAGCCCTGTTGAAATTTCATTGCTGCCAATATGAGTAGATAGATCATTGTCTTGGTTTTCCAATATTAAAGCAATGCTGTTGTTTTGTGATGTATGTATTTCCTTGGAAGAAAGGAGATGACTTTTTATTTAAGTAGGTTAATGGGTCCCATGGTTTCCAAAGCTTTGTTTGTTTGGGTTTGGGTGGTGAACTTGTAAAGGCTTACTTGTTTCAACAGCATAGCAGGCTAGACAGGTTTTCCCAGTGGCACTGACATTTGCTATACCTTGTATGTGTGTATCTGTCTTACAACTTCAGTGGTCTGTTCACCAGAGACTTTGGCTCTGCCAAATGAGCCCTCTAGGTTTGATTGGAAGGCTTGGGGTATTGTGGATATACACTTGCTTAGCTGAAGATAAAAATCTAATGAGAGAGAGAGAGGGTTGTGTATGTGTGTGTATGTAGAAAATTTGTATCTGAGAGCTTTTCTACTTTATCTGGGAAAACGTGTTTTTCTTCAAAGCCCACATGAAAACTGGAACTGATGTTTCATATGCACAGACTATTGACTATATAATCTTGTTCTCTCACAATGAATGGGACACTAGGTTTTATTCTAAATTTAACAAACCATTCTCAAATTCCTATGTGTACGTACTTACACAAAATTTTATGTGTGCTAAGCTTTTAAAGACAACAGGGAAAAATGCTCTACTCTTTGTTTATTACACGCACTAGGTAAGCAGGCAGCGTATGTGTAATGTGAGACAATTTATGTTTAGACATATGTATGTGTACATACAGATTTATTATTGATTGCAGGTGTTTTCTTATGTTGCTACTATGTATCTTTATCTGATACATCAGTATCTGATATCTTTGCATTTTAGTGGTTATGAACCATTTCTTTTATGTATAAAAAGTTCAGTTGAGTTATTAGTGTTGTACATTGTTGAAACAGTAATAATAATATCCTCTGTGTATACTGTCAGAAATAGAATCTTGAGAATGATTTGTAAAGTGTTTCAGAGAGAAACTCAGTTTGTGTGTACAAACTGCAAATTACTTCTGATTAGAGTTTCTATATCGTGAGATTCATTAACATTCAGAAAAAAAGCAGTGTCAGTATTAAGATACAGAAAAGCTTTATTATGAGAACTTGGAATTTCTTACATCATTTCAGTAGTCATGTAATGATTTTTTTTTTCCACTCGTTCATAGTCCGATTTTTTTTTAGAACCTTGACCATGTCCACATTACGTTCCTTTACAATAAAATTAAACCTTCAGTTTTCTCTTTGATAGTGTTTTATGGTAGTGTTTGGATTGAGCAATTAGTTTGAAAGATGATAAGAACTAGAACAGTGTCCAAAAGTGCTTCTGCTACATTATGGATTTAAGACAATGCCCTTAATACCATGCTTTAACTTTTGGTGAGCCCTGAATTGGTCAGGCAGTTGGACTAGGCAATGCAGGTCCCTTCCAACTGAAATGTTCTGTTCTATTCTATTCTATTCTAAGGCCTGCCAGACATTCTGGTTTGCTTATTTTTACTATTATCACAGAGGAATAAGCATGCTGCATAACTTGAACAATAGACTAATCAGCAGCAACTTGAACGTTTGACTTACTGCAGAAAAACACATTTGCATCATTATAATAGTTGTGTTGCTGCTTGTTGCACTTTATCCCGTTAACAAACTATGGCTGTTTCTCTGAGCAGAGCTACTTTCGGGTTCTGAAATAAAACCAGACACCTCTGCCTCCCTGGCCAAGCAAGCAAAGCCAGAATAAATTAAGAAAATCATGAGTCCTTTATTTTTGTGAAAACAGAGCAACTTTTTTTTACTGTTCTTGATTGATTTCAAAATAAAACAAGTCAGATCTTTGACTGGTGTATTTGGAAGTAATTAGTTGAAAGCTCAGAGGTCAAGCGCAAAGAGATTTGGAGCTTAAAGAAGGAAGCCACAGGTTCAAAACATGGCCCTGCTGAGTGTGTAAAACTTCCAGGAGCCTGGTTCCGTATGTCCATTTGTTAAGGATCTGTGACAATAACTGCTGTCATATGTTTTCAACTCTCCTTTTGTTCCATCCCTATCAGCATCGTGTTCAGAAAGCTATAAAGCAGGTTTAGATCTCCAGATTTCTTGTCAGCCTGTCTGGGAAGCAGCAGAGGTTGAGGGAACATTTAAAATAATCCTTCTCTGGATGACAGGTGAATAAAGAAGAGATTGAATGAGTAGAGAAAGGTGTAGACTAAAGGAGAACAGTAATATGGCACTTGGAAAGAGGAGCGGAAAGGATAGACAGGATGAGAAAGAAAGCGAGGAGGGAATAACAGCAAAACAAAAAAGGATATGTCAGATTTAAGAATAGAAAATATTGCAGGAGGACAGAAAACAGTACAGGGGGGATGTACAGAAATGTATGTTGGAAAAAGAAGTAGGAAGTGTTACAGTTTTCCTTGTGTGTCCCTGCTGAAAGAAATAAAATGATGCAGCATTTCGGTACACACACAAAAAAGCTGTATCTGCTGCAACAGGATTCTATCCCCAATTTTTTCTTTTGAATGAGCACTGGGAAGTGAAGAAAATGTAGAAAGGAGGAAGGCATTACTTCTCTAATGAAGGAGAAAATGTTTTTTTGGAAATCTTTACTTCTACCTCACCTTCATGTGTCAAACTTTGTGTTTCTGCAATTCTCCAAGGAGCTTCCATGGAGTTTTGCTTCAGTATAATAAATGTTCTCTTTATTAATTCTAAAAGTTGAATGGTGGAGATTGGAAAACGAGATGATAGGAATAGTATCTTACTTAGTATGTGTGTGTTTACTCTTACTATTCTTTAAGTATTTCTGAGAATAGAGAGCAGTATTTTTAAAAGTATTGGCATTAGTGATCCTTGTTACTATGGGATATACGTTTGCCGTATACTTGGAGTTAATACTATGCTTTGTAAAAGTCTAAGTTTGGAGTCAGATCAGGGAGTATATTTTCAGTTGTGCGGCAAGTCTCAGACAGGTCGTTTGTTATTCTTTAGATCTCTTATCATTTTAAGTGAAATGATTTCTTTGTAGTGTAGTTTGCAGTTTTTGTAAAGTATCTTGAGGTTCTAAGATAAAATAATAATGCTGGGAAATTTTGTTTTTCTTTCCCCTCTGGCAGAAATCCATACATTCACTTCTGTAATTCCTTGGAAAGGGAACCTGAAAATACTTACCTCCAAATTTAACCTGCATGTTAAAGGAAATGTCTACTCTATGACAAGGTTAGGATTCTCCAGTAAATTACTTAACATTACTAGCTGCAAGTAAAGGTGCTATTGTAACTAGCCACAACACAAATACAAAAACATCAAAGATAATGACAGCTGTTTATCTTTTTATGATGTTAATGCATAACATGTGACTGAGGCCAGATAAACAAGACCAAGCATCAGTGCTGTGCATCAGAGTCTTCTCACAAGAATTAAAACAATCCAAGAGCACAGAAGATGGAAAGATCAACTCTGCAGATCATGTCAACTATATGTATTACTAGATGTGGTACTTCAAGACATGGTTTAGTAGACATGGTGGCATCGGGTATACGGTTGGACTTGATGATCTTTGAGGTCTCTTCCAACCATAATGATTCTATGATTCTATGATTATTAAGATCTCATCACAAACCTTCCCTAAGCAGTAATCTGGCATCTCCTGATTAAAATACTACTGAGTATTGGAGATATTCAGGCATCTCTAAGATACTTAGGTTTGTATTCTCTATGTATGTCAGAATTCATTACTTTAAAAAAAAATCAGTTTGTCTCTGCTGGCAGCTTTATGGTTTTGAGATTTGCTTGCTAACCTTGTTTTTCAACATAGTTGCTCAGAGAACTTAAAATCAAGCCTGTGTATTTTAAGCTTGTTTTTTTGAATATATTAAGAATGTGCAGTTGTTCAGATCATCACAACAAGTTTCCTATGGTATAATTTGGATATGCTTGTTTAAAAATGCAGAGATGTGTTTTATATATAACAATTGTTCTCTTAAAAGGCATTGACAAGAAAAAGAATAGTTTTACATTTGGTTAGGAAATGAAAATATTACCATCCAAGAACCAGTATTACACATTTTGGTTTAGAGTGGATAAAGGATGTTTTCTTTTATAGTTTGAAAATTAAAATCTCTTGGAATATTTTAAAACATTAACTGTGGTTAAGGGATTAAATGAAGCAAAATGGTTTGCTGTATGTTGAATCAATCAGAATTAAAGTTCATTTATAAGTGACAGGTTTTTTATGCACAGCAACTTTCTTTTAATACCTCTGGTGTAAATTACTCTTCTTTCTAATATGCCACGTTACCTGTGTTTAATGAAGTGATTTAGGTATTCTGGGTGGGTTATTTGTGGATTTCAAGTCTAAATAAGATGAAAATTGCTTTTCAGGAGTAGAATGTAGTAGGGCTAGCTTTCCCAAGATGAGCTAGGTGGCAGAATTGACTAAGAAAGTGGTGCTTAGTTATTCCATAAGCTCTGAATGCCAGTTAACAGTTCACTGAATCATGTAGAGTGCAATCCATTTTAACTTTATACCTTACAAAAAGGAATTATCTGTTTATATCAAATGCATTTTCAAATATTTTATGCAGAATACCTTAAAGCAGGCATATGCTAATTTCCAAAAAGCTACAGGCTCTCAGTGAGCTGGGAAAATGCATCTTGTTTTGCAAATCCAATATGGTTATTTAACAGTTCTAGTGATACAATTATTTTTCATGTGTATTACACAATGCAAGTTCTACAGAAGGATTCTGCTGATAGCATATTTCCCTGAGGTTCTCTGCTCTGCCTGCCCAAGTTTTCCTGCTTTATATGCTCAATTTTTACTGAGGACAAAGGTGAAGAGTGGATAGGAAAACAAGGATGACAGATGTTTGTCATTACTGTTTAATGCTCTATTGGACAGTTCTTGGATACTAAGATGGAGAGCATGGTGTGAAAACAGAGTAAGAGCAGGTTTTAACATAAGTAGTATTGAGTCAGTGGCTTTAAATACAAGTATGTAGCTATTTAAATACAAAGTACTGGTTTACTTGTAGTTTTGAACATCAGTGAAAGAAGGTATATTTCCCATGAAGCATTCCTATTGGCAATTGTTGTACTTTAATCTGGGAAAAACATCACATCGTAGCTCCCTTCAGGTCCATCTTTTTCAAACAGGCTAAAGAGGACTCTGGTTTTATTATACTGCTGGAAGATTAGTCAAAAAACATATTCTGACTTTTTTTTTTTTTTTAACCTAACTCCCATCTTTTTGCTTGAATCTCTATCTGGTCTAGTAATGCAGCTCTGAAGACACAGAGACACAATGTTGTCTGGAGGACTGAGTTTGCATAGCAGGGAATCTTCCCCTGCTCAGTTGTTTCATTTTATTACATTTGTTGAGTCACTCAAGTTCTAACTCATTTTTCTTTACATAAAGTTGATGATAAGAGGTGGTGAGGATGATAGGTGGTGATAATAGTAATTGTTACTGTACTGGCTCATTAATCTTTTTGTAAGACCCTGTTCTGTGAAGGACTGTTTTAGCACACAAACTGCCTGATGTAGTCTGGGTATGCATGAGAGTCCATACATCAAACGTGGTGCGATTCATTCTGGAATACCAGTTTGTCCATGATAGCAACGAGGGTAAAGTAGAAATAAATACAATAATCAAAAGAAAATTATACTGATGGATGATAGTAGATGAGACTATGTATTGTTCTTCATCCAGAACGCCTAGAAGGATGTACCAGGTAGAGTGACGGGGCATGGATTGCTAAGCAGAATAACCTTTGAATGAAATCTGTATGAGAAAGCAGGCTTTTTGTCAACGTCTCTTTTTAAAGCACTTATTTAAATATAGTCTAACTGTATAACCATAAAGATTTTTACTAGGCTACTGTTACAGAATCAGTACTGTACCTAGAACAGAGATTACAGACAGCTTCTGTTCTGAATTCCAGAATTTACGGTACCTGCTGTAGAGTCTTTGCATTCATTTGCAAATATATGTTCTGTTACTGAAGTAATGCAGGGTGTTTAATGGAATTGGCTTTCCAATAAGAGGGAAACAATATTGAATTTATCAATCTGATAGTTATTCCAGGAAAGAATCTTGCTTTATACAAATGGACTGTTAGGAAACAATTGTTATCCAGCTCACTTCGGGTATAATCTGCATTAGTCAATATGTGCTTTTAAGACTGAATTTGCAGTTGTGCTGTATTTTGTTCCTGCTTTAAAAGTACTGGCGTATTTCTGTTCTTTCTGTTCTGTACAGTATGCTTGTTGAACACAGAGCGTCATTCTCTGTGGTCATGACCCAGTTATGTTGAGTTTACTAACTTGGTTAATAAGACTATAAATAATAATTCATAGTCTTCTTTTGTAGTTAGCAGTGGTAGCCTATTATAATTTTCCTTGGCAGCACATATGGTGGGTGATAAACTAACTAATAAAAGTGCCACATGGAGCATAGGTCCGCTTTTATTTTTTTACGACTGTTTCTTTCATCTGATACATAATTAATGTGCAAGGTTCAAAATTGTTTTATCTGTGATTTCGGCTTCTGCTGGTGTATTCTGAGCTGTACATGTTGTGTGAAAACAGTGATTCCCTGACTTAATCAGCTGCATTTGTTCAATGACCATTGTATAAAAACAGCAAATGAGGTTGTCAAAACACTTTTAAAAGAATTTTTGTATTCACTCTTTGAGTCTTATTACTAGTTCTTTTAAATGAGATTAAAAGTAACTGTAAATTCCACAATAGGTCTTCTAGCCAAGCAAATGCATTAACTTCTTTTTTTTTTTCATATGCTGTCCGGAAGTGCATGCTGTTTCATTGGCTTTTTAGTCCTATCTTCACACAGGATGAGATGCATCTTCCAGTCTTCTGCTCGTAAGCTGGCTTTTCCAGTGTCTGCCTGCTTTAGTAGAAGCAACTGCAGCTCTTCTGCTAGTTTGAGAACCTCAGTGGAACTCCAGGTGGACCTTGGACAAAGATGAGAAAAGGGACATCCATTTTATACGTCCCATTTATTCTCTCTCCTGACATGGAAAGAAATCTTTGTAGTGGTATTGTTTCACATTAAAAGTGATATAACTTCCCCCTCTCCCCCAACCCTCATCTTGTTAATCTGATACTTCATGGTGCGTCAAGTGAAAATAGTTGACAGAGTACATCCCAGATTGCATTTGTAGACTGTTAGCTTTTCATCTTAATCAGAAGATATCTGTATTATAATCAGCATGTTAATGCTAGTTTTCTGAGGCTGCTAGTCTATCACTTCTGTCCCTTTCCATAATTAAGTAAATCTACATTTCTTGAGTCAGACTTCCTGTGTATGAACCCTTCTATTATGTAGTTTCAAAATTCTGGTAGTACAGAGACAGCTGTATAGGTATGTAACCACCATATCAAAGAGGAATCTTCAGCTTCACTGTAAATACTCATCACATATTTGGTGCAATGTGGAGAGTCTTAATGAACAAACTTTGCCAGGCTCTAACCTACTTCTTGCTGTTGTCTTCTCAATTACACCTGGCTGGATTTAGGTGCATCACCTGTTGCAAGATAGATTCAGTGATTTTTCAGCAAAATTTCTTCTGAAGGAGGAAGTGCATTTCCAGATTTACAAGGAGAGGTTCTTGAACTTTGAATGTTTTCTCTTTCTCCTTTTGCTTCCAGCTTGTTTGTCCTCTTTAATTTTGCTGCCTGGGCGTAGGACCTTCTGCTTGGAAACTTCCATTCAGCTGAATAGATACCACTGCTTAGAAAAACCTCCATTTCCTAAATGGTGGTTCAGCACAACCAGCCATTCAGGATACTTAGTGAGCAGGTATCTGTAGGGATGCAAAAGGTTTAGAGAGTCATTACAGCACATTTTTTCCCCTTCCCTATGAGTATTTAGAGAATACATGCTGGATTGCAGTGAGAGAGCTAAACATGAAGATTGCCATTATTGACTGCAATTTACTTGTCTGACAGAGAACAAATTCTCACCAATTTGTCACCATAGGGGAACATTTTCATTATATGATTTACATTTCGATTTTGGAATCAGAATTACAGTAATGTTAAAATAGATATGTTAAATAGTCTCAGTAGCTTAAAGGTGTTAATTTTTTCTTTTGTAATCATGCTTCAAAATATACCATTCTTGAACGCTGTAGCCCAAAAAAGGCTTCTTTAAGAAAATAATCAGCCTGTCTTATGAAGAGAAGGAAACAGTAGTAGGATATTCAATACCTTGATATTATCAAGGCTTTTAACAAATTCTACCCTAGTATTCTTACAGCCACGTTGGTGAGATATGAAATGGATAAATGGATGGATGATAAGTTAACGGAAAAACTGGGTTGGCAGTTGGATTTAGAGGGCTGTGATCAGTGGTTTGGAGTTCACTTGGTGGCTCATTAGTGGTCTTGTGCCTCAAGGTTTGATACGTGGGGCAATACGGTTTAATAGCAACGTAGAGAGTGGGGTAAAGTGCACTGTCAGGAAGTTTGTGGATGATACCAAACTGGAGGAAGCAGTATGTATAGTGGAAGACTGGACTGCTCTTTGGAGAGACTTGGATAAGTTGGAAAAGTGAGTTCATAGAATCATAAAATGATTGTGGTTGGAAGGGGCCTCTGGAGGTCATCTGGTTCAACCCCACAGCTCAAACAGGGACACCTAGAGGCAGTTGTCTAGGACTGTGTCCAGACAGCTTTTGGATATCTCCAAGGTGGGAAACATCACAGCCTCCTTGGGCAACCTGTGCCAGTGCTCAGTCACCCTCACAGTGAGAAAGTGTTGCCTGATGTTCAGCGGGATCCTCATGAGTTTTCGTATGTGCCCGTTCCCTCTGGTCCTGTCACTGGGCACCACTGAGAAGAGCCCGGCTCTGTCTTCTTTTCACCCTCCCTTCAGATATTTAGGTACATTGACAAGATCGCCCTGAGCCTTGTCTTCTCTAGGCTGCTCTCAGCCTTTCCTCATATGAGAGATGCGCCAGCTCCTTAATCATGTTAATGGCCCTTTGTATAGACTCTCTCCAGTATGTCCGTGTCTCTCTTCTACTGGGTATATGAATCAATATTACTAAAAATTAAGAATGTAATTTTTTGCCCCTTTGATTTCTTTAGAGTACATTGGAGATTTTAGAATAGAGGATTCTTCAGTGAATACTTTATCTTCAAAACTGTTTAGCTGTAGAATTGTGCGTCAAGCTGGGTTTTTTTACTTTTCTTATGTTCTCTTTGACACAGAGGCAGGATATTCACAGTTAATAGTGCATTTATGTTCAAATCACATATATGTATGATTGCTCTCTCCAAAGATGCCTAAGGAAAAGATCTAAGTTGTTGATGGAGAAGAGGGTTGGACCTGAGTGACCTGAGGTATAGGACTGTGCTATTAGCCATGCAAACTTTTACAAGTAATCCTTAAATGGTAAAGTTCACAGAGATGAAGCACTATCAAGGAAAAACATGTAGTATTAGGATTGTGAATCAGAAGGTTTAGACATTTCTGTACTGAATCAGCAATAGCAATTTCCCTTTCTGGGAAAAGAAATAAAAATTAAAAAAGAACCTGATGCGGTTTTTGGTTCTTCAGAGATCTTGAGAGATTTTTTTTGATTATTATTTTTTAAGTGTTCCTGTCTTAATAATGAAAGGCAACTTCATGGAATTATGAAATAATTTAAAAATCTGTCTTGTTTCCTTCTGCACTACAATACTTGGTTGATAAATTACTTGATTCTTTGTGTTCAAATGCTTGTGAACACAACGTTAACGTAAGGAAAACTAAACTGAAAGCAATTTTATGCAGCTTTTTTTACTGTACCCTTGAGCATTTTCTAAGTTTGCATTTAATCACAGAATCTTGGCTATGATATTTCTGACAGGTAATTTCCTTAATGCAGTTGACAGAGATGGATTACATGGAAGCCTATTGGATCCAATGCTTTTCTGTGCGAGTGATAAGACTAGATTAGGGTTATCTTGCTCTGAGTGCCTGGAAAGATACAGCCACCTAATAATTCCCCTGGTAATATGGACAGTTTTGTGGGAGCAGAAATTCATGGTGAGATACTGGCCTGCAAAAGTATTACCAGACTTTATTGCACCTTGAGAACATCTGGGGTGATGTGTGTTTTTCTGTTAAATGATATCAAAACTATGCGTCAGAGAAAGACAAATGTATTAAAACATTTGGCAGATTGGAAAAATGACAAGGCAAGAGGCAGGCACATATCTTAGAAATATTAATGGGATTTTAAAATTAAAATTACTTTTGTCATAACCGTGTTATTCTTATTTTGCTGAGAAATAACAAAAGAAGTAGTATTTAGCTTTTTAGCTGCTGTAAAGGTTCATGTAAAAAAATTGCTGTTGTCTTACTGCCTGATTAAAAGACCCTAAGCCTGAAAGTTCATAACCAGGATGCTTTTTGAACCGGAATTTAATTATAAATAGCAAAGTCTGAATAAATTTTAGATCTCAATAATACTCTTTTGGGGTCAAGACTTTTTGAACATTTGAGTAGAAAATGTATACAAAAGCTTGGGTGAAATAATTAAGAGCCATCAATGTATAGCTTATTTTTATTTACTCATAACAAGCATTCATTTCAGTTGAAACATGATTTTTTCAGTGATCTCCAAGATCATGACAATTTTATAACTTCTTCAAATTTCAACTAGACTAAGAAAATAAATTTGATGGGCTAGTAGCTAACAATATTGCAGTCAAAGCGTCTGTTAGTGGTCTCTCTTTTGGAAACAGACATTGGAAAGATGAAGGTTGGAGCACAGAGAGGGTAGCGTTCATAAAACTTAGACTCCTGACACTCCCTCTATCATCAGTAAAGAAGAGAGATGCACCTTCAGGAGGCAATTCAGTGTAAGAGCTAATTTAGGTGGTCTGAGTCACGTCCTGTGGGATCCTCTTTGTATCTCTTGACTGATTACCGACAGGGCTAAAATAAGCAGCTTCCCTAAGCTGAAGTTAGCTTTTGTGAATACTTTCTGGAATAGTGAGTTGCATAGATTCAAGATACAGAATCATTTTCCAGTTTTTACAGCTTTCTAGGCAATGGAGTTTTGCTACACAGTCTATATAAAATGTTCAGAGGCTTTTCGGTGGGGACTTGGAGAGGGGATACACATACTGTATTTCTTGACATCATGACTCTTAGCTTCTTTCTAACTAGTGTGTAAAAACTGTTGTTGTGTGATTTCTGGAGAACACAGCAAGTGGAAAAGACCATCCCTGTATTGCAGCTAAAAAGAAAGAAAAAACGAACAAACCCCAGACCGCCAGAGAATATTTGGCTTTGGGGTGGTGGGGAAGGTTTGTGTCCTTTGTGTCCTGGAAGATTCTTTACCTTCCCACTTGACCCAATAAAATCTATTACCTGTATTTTCCTTGGTTTGTTTCCAAAGGAGGAAAAGAAAAAAAAAAAAAAAAGAACAAAACATTTTATACAGAGACTATGTCGTGAGAAGGGTTCATGTAGATGTTTAATATATGCTGTGATGAGTAATTTTGGTCATGGTAGATCAGAAAGCTGCTTTCCCCCACCTTCTTTCTAATAAGAATTTTAATCCATTGATGACAAAACCTCTAAAGTATTTCCGTACTGCATTCTAATATACTGTGACGAATTATGTCTCAGGAGTTGTAAAATTTTCTCATAGCTTGTAATACCTCATTTAATGAATTGATCACACTGAAATGTAAAGATGAAGCAGCGTTTATTTTGTATGTTATATTGCATATAATTTTTAGACTTGACATTTATAGCCATGGAAGCTGTTATTTTACATATCATTTTCAAACCATATCAGCCTTAAACACATTTAAATTTAATAAGCAAGTAGATTAGATTTGCTTTTAAGCTAGGCATATCATTATAGTTTGTGTTCCCTTCAGTAGGGCACACACTTGCTATTAAATGCAGTATTTAGTTGTCTTTTAAAACCTAAAAATAATAAAAGAGTATGTATTTACAAAAGTAATTGAATATAAAGCTGCTTTTGGGAACAGTGCCTCAGTCATGATTTTTGTAGGATGTAGACATTAAAGTAGTTTTTGGGTTTTATTAAAAATTGTCCTGTTTTGAGGAAATGTTAATGTAGCAGCTATATGTGTTTCAGTTATGAAATACCAAATCTGTCATAGTAACATATGGCCTGATCATCATCTCCTGCAGAAAAAATCCATGGGAGGGGAGAGCTTGTTTGGAAACTCTGCATGATTTACCAGGCAGATTTTTCTGGTGCCTCATCTTTCTCATCAGAAAGAACTTGTAGCTGCCAAGGAGGTGGATTCTTACAGCCTTCTAACTATTTTAATGCCTGACCATCCATAAAAACTATGTTGTTAGTAGTGTGAAAAAAGGCAGCCCTTCTTTCTTCGATCCTGGCTTCTTTCACCGCTAAAGAAACTTTACAGAACATCCCATAGAGAACCTCTGCTGTCGTTGTGATCTGTTTGTGACTCCCACCTCAGAATCTTGGTTGGTGTAGAAGCAGTTGAAAGAAACCTAATGAAAATCTGAACATTATAAAATCCCGGTGGACTTTTCTCTGGAGATCACATTGCTTTTCCTAGTGTATCTGCTAAAAGACAATTCCAGCATTGTACTTATTACTGTGGCACAAAATTAGAGAGAATGAAAATAAGAGACTTTTCACCTTAACTGAGTTGGAGGCAAGAATGATTTTTCCTCATTTTTTTTTTCATTCTTTTTTTAAGATCAGTTTGGAAATATGACACTGACTTTTCCAGACTTCATGAAAGTATTTTTCACTTTTTACCAAAATAAGGCTAATGCCTCTTTTGCAAAGTCCTTTCACTAAAGTGGAAAACTTAAGTAGAAGACCTTGTCTTAGAATCTTTGAAGAATATACTTCTAAAATGACATTTTGAAGGTTTTGTTTTGGGGTTTTTTGTTGTGGTTTCCTCCACTTCTCCCCTTAAATACGTTGCTTCACATGGTGTTCATGTTCACAGAGTAGTTCTTCGGGTTGCCATGTAGTTTTTGTCTTTCTGGTCTACCTCCATTCATAGGTCTACTCAGCAAATCAGTAGACCTGATAGATCTTTCCAAGTCCAAACCTCTTCCTGTATATTTGTCTAGGGAATTGTTTTGTCTATGAACCATGCAAGCCAGTACTTAATGAACTTGAGTACACCAGACAAATTAGCTGAAACATGCAATCTGGTTCAAGTGTAAGTCGCTGTGTAGTAGCTTCATGTAAAACCAACCCAAAGCCCGCTTCTGTTCTTTGTACAATTGGCTAATGAAAGGGAAATCAGATGGATTGCAGCAATGCTAGCAAAAAAAAGAAGTGAGCCAGACCGAAGATATGTGCATATTACTTAGTTCTTAACATGCACTGTGTGATGCTTTTGGCCTAAGCCAAATAGTAGTGCCTCTCAGACGTTGGCATGCTTCTAGAGATGGCAGATGACAAGAACTGTTCTGAACAGGCAGACAGAGAATAGCTACCAGTTCTGGTGAGGTAGTGTTTTGTTCATGGGGTGTGGACTGTAGTGTCATAAAACAGATGCCCATTCTGATTTGTTGCATAGCCATGAAGACCACCTTTCATAATGGGATGATGGTACAAAGTAGGCAAAATCCCTGTAACCAAGCAACAATGTCTAACAGAACTTGAGAGAACTGCTAAGTCTTTTGTCTTGGCTGTTCCTCTTATCTTGCTACACTTAAATGTATTTTGTACATTATCCATAAAGTTGGTAAAGGGGTTAAAGGAGCTATCACTGCATTGAACTTGAGTGTGTGGGGCAAAGGAGGAGATTCTTAAATTAAACCATCTCCCTCAGTTAACTATTTACTATTTATTGAATGCCCTTGCATATAAACATATGGCTATCCACATTGTAAAAACTAAGCTATAATGAAAGCAGACTTCACAGCCACATTAGGAGATGGACGAGGTCACTGCAGAAGGCAAAGGATTAGTTAGCTGATAAGCTTTCAAGGAAGTACAAGGTTTAGTAATCAGCAGGGTAACATAGAAAAGGCATCAGAAGAGTTAGTTCTTTTCCATGGGATTTATAAGAGTGTTATTTAAAAATTAGGTACGTAGTTACTGTTCATACTAACGTATATAAATCACTGTGAATTTCATTCAGTGTGTTTCACTAGATGATGTGATCTTTGAGCTTTTGTTGATAACTTTTTTAGTATAGAAGATTGGCAATGTACGGTGTCAGCAAAATATGTCACATAGTCATGAGGCGCATATGAAGAATTGAATAATTTGTATCATGTCTTGCTCACAAGGATAATTAAATGGAATGGCATTTAAGTTGATGGAACTACAGGGGTGACCACTGGATAAAAAACCGTCTCCCAGGTTTTTTTGGTAAAATGATCATCAATATTTTGTTAATTTCTCCCCCTTGTAAGTGTGTGGTTTAATATGCTTATTTTTCCTAGTACTTTCAAAAAAAACTTCATTACAGGGAATAGAAAACAATTCTAAAAAAATAATTTAAAGAAGAGATCATATATTTGTGGAATCTAACATGTTCTGTCTTTCATTTAAATACAATTTTTTCATTCTTTTATTCAAAGATCATGTACTGCACAGTGAAATGACACTAAATAACATCAAAAAGTAGTAAAAAAACCCTGAAAAAAAACAAAAAAAACTCATTTCTGGAGGTTTGTAGCAATGCATCTTTAAGTTTACTGCAGCATTAAAGGGGCCATTTAAAAAGATAAGAGCTTAATCCAGACATCAATGATGATTTTTTCCTTTAATATGATAATAAATATAAAGTACCCGTTTATCTTTAATAATTCAGGATTCATTGAGCATTTAAAAGTGTTCCTTTTCTGTCATTTAAGGAATCTGATAGCAATTTGTTAAAAATATCAGATGTGTCTCAAAAACAGACAAAAAATTTGCTCAATCTGTAAGGGATGCTATTTCAAAACATAAGTTGGTGCTCTCAAAAGCACTTGCATAAAGATTTAAAGATTTTCGCCTTACTTGCTTACCTTCTTGAAAACTGTAACCATTAGGATGACTTCCCATAAATTATTTGGAGGACATCCCCATAAATCAGTTATTTTTTAAGAAACTTCTTAACCCTCCACTTGAAATTATGTAGTCTACAAAGGAAGTCTACAAAGGAAACTTTGTACAAAAGTAATATATTGCTATGCTTTATCAGGAAAAAAAAATCAATATAACTATTTCTGAACAATAAAGTACTTCTCAACTGAGATTTACAATTTGTACCGCCATGATTTTCCAAAAGGTATGCATTTGTGTTTGTAGTACAGTTCACAGACTTGATAATGATTTTAAGCTAATTAGAACATTTACATGTTGTTATTCACATTCCCCTTAAATGGGTGAAAAGAAGGACAGTGTATAATTCTTTGTAATTGGAACAATTTTTTGTTATTTTTGTCCTGAAGGGTACAGTTTTTAAGCTGAACATTATTTTATTTTTCATAGACAAAACACTCTCAAGTAAGTTACTCTATTATAGATTATTGTATTAGTCTTCAGTATATTCACTTATGTTTAGAAACCAATATGGATACGAGTTATGAGAGCAAAGATGCCTACTGTAGTCTGAGAGCAGAATCTGAATTGAGATTTCACACTTTGAAGAAAAAACAAATACGTGACTTAAACTGAATGAATTAAATATGCATATTCAGTAATTATTATGTTAATTAAAACTAATTAGAGATTACACCGTGGACTTCCTTTAGGAACTCAAAAATTTCAGATCCAGTTGCTGACTAGTAAATAGTGTAATGTGTGCCTGCAAAGCCAAATAGCATTGCTTGAAGCGGCAGGTCAGTGCACAGTCATTTCTGAGATTTCTTAGGCATTAGCTTCAGTTTGGGGGCTTGGTTAGAAATATTCTCAGACTTCTAGGATTTCTGTTTGTGAAAAATAATTTTTTGCAGTCAATGAGCAGAGAGCTGAGCATTGGATCAGAGTTATGCTTTGCACTACCCTAAGTTGCTGCTGGTTGTCATGGTAATGTTTTTAAAGGGTGGTGGCTGTGGCATGACATCAGAACATTTTCTGTTAAGTGAAGATTTTTCTGAGATTGTAATGGAGTGTTTTAAGTGAGTGGACCTTTTGTACTCAATAAAATATTTAGTAGGTTGTAGTAAATATTAATTTGTCCTCCCTTCAAGATGTTACACCATGCTGTGTATTTACCGTTCTGTGCTAACAGAATGGTACTCCTGGAAAAGAGTTAATTCATTCTTAAGAGTCAAACTTGCTAAAAATAAATTTGCTAATAATGCTTTAAACAGTTGTTGGAGTTGTTTCACTTTATCCTTTCAAAATACTGTGTGGCAGTTAGGTTACATTTGCTTCAGCTTTTATCTGCATTTAGTGAAGTAATGATTTTAGTACTTCTTTGTATTTAAAGCTGAACTTAAAGATCTTTACACTGGGACTTTCTTGTTTTGAGTGACTGAAAATAAATGCGTTTACAATAGCTTATATTTTGAGGGGGCAGGGGTAGAAATGGCTTGACTAAAAAGCTGGAAATGGAACATCTTTCCGTCAATCATATGTTAACATACTTTGTTACTGACCATATTGTATTTGAGATGAAGGAATGTGAATGCTGTCTTATCCCTCACTTAGATAAGCTTTCAAAGGTGATCTCCAAATCATGTCTGCCACAGAACAAGGATTTGCTGAGAGTGACAAACACATGCCCACTACATTTCCCATATGCTTTTCAATAACTGAATTCCAAGGCTCCTGACAAAAAGGAAATGTCTTAGAAAACTCTCAATAGTACACTTCAATACAGCGGAATACATTGAGTGAAAAGCAGAACTGTTTTTGCAAGTCAGGATTTATAAACTTTAATAATGCACTTATCAGGAAGAAATGGAAATTCAGTTTAGAGTGTTTGGAGAAATCATCTTGACGGGTAATACCAATTCATTTTTTCTTGTTGTTGCACTGCTTCATTGATAGTTCACACGGTTTGATGGCCTTTTGGACCCAAGTTAGCTCTTTGTGGCTCATGATAATCTCATCCTTCATCCCTGTGATTTCAGAGGCTTTATAGAAATACCATGCAGATATGTATGTGCTTTAGCACAGCTGATAATGGTGGCTTAGATGACACCATCAATCTTAATGACATATTCTACTAATCAGCAAAAGGCTTACAATTTATTTATCTTTTTAACTTCTTCATTACCTTTTCCTCTATCTATCTGACCATCTAGCTATATTAAAAAAAAATCAAATGGTGCTTTAGCCTTGCTCTGCTACACTCTGTGTTCTACTTACCCACCAAGTATTTTTTTAACTGTGTACAGTTTTGCTTCTTTGTAGTCACTCAGCTGTTTTTCTCACAGTTACTCTTTGCTGATTTAATTGCTTTGTCCCTATTATATCCCTGCACAAGGGGTTGCCCTGTGGCCACCTTATAGATCTAAAAGTTGCAAGACACTCGGAAATTAGAGAAACCTACTTTAAACCTCGCCTTTCAACATCACCTTTCTTGGAGTTAGATGGAGGATCCTCAGGAAACAAATATGTGACATAAGAAAAAGATAATGACAACAATTTTTATACATGTAGAGAAATACAGAATTTGTCTTAAGCTGTGATTAGTGTTTAATAATTGACTGCTTTTTTCTTTTCGTTTTACCAGTAACAATGTGAATTTGGAATTTTGCAACAACAACTGGCTTTCCCAACTTGAGCAACTGTACTTTGCCTTTTTCTCACATTATTTCAAAAGGACACCGCAATACATACTTTTGTTGAGCAGTAAGGGTTAATCTTTTTGATGAAGCATTAAGATTGGATATATTTATTTTTGTTTCTGTGTTTTAAAAAATGTAATTTATGGAGAAACACCCTGAGTGTTAGAAAGCAGTTTTCATTGTGTCAAAGTGAGCCATGGACTCACTATGGATTGGATTTTGCCCAAAGCGGGGAGACCATGGCATTTTTAACTATTTCATCATCTAGAATGACCATGAAACGTTATGTGACACTAGAGAGAATACAAGGAACAGAATAATAATAGAACATTACATTTCCATATGTAGCATGTGAAGATACATCAACAAGGTATATTCAACTGCTTCATAGACGTTTTACTTTTTAATGTCTTAAAAACCCACAAGGAATACAACTCTTGATTTAGCCAAAAGCACTGTACATAACAGTTCAAGATATAAGTAAGAATCAGTTTTTACTGTCACAATTGAGGATCTCTGTGGGGAAGAAAAAGACAAAGTATCAGTAACATTAATCTACAGTATAAAAACTGTTCCTTAAAGCAAAAAAATTCCTGAAATTTTATTCTTATCTGATGTGATTATCTGTAATCTTGCCTGGTTGTTGTCTGAATACAAAATTATTTGCTCTGTCCTCTGTGAAAGCTGACCCTCAGCCTGGCCAGCTGACCTCTATGGTGGTATGGAAGCCTCCTTATATTCAGCTGTGTGTAAATACTTTCTTGTTGCATCATGCTATAGTTTTTGTTTTCTTACTTTCGTTGTATCTTGTTTTGTTCATCTCGGTGCCGCTACGTTCTGGTGCACCATACCAGCTTGCCTATACATTCTCTTGGAGTCCTTTGCAGATTCAGTCTTTCTTCATAAAACTAGTCTCTAATTGCTCAGGATATAGTTTTGATACATCTACCATTAAATAAAAGATTACTTCAGTTCTTCGGAGGTGTAGATGCCATTCTGTCAAATCACAGGCCTTTCTTTCACCTGACTCAGTGAGGGTAAAGCTTCCCCTTCTTTTTTGACTTAGCCAACATTTCATTTGTTTATTTATTTATTTATTTATTTTAAATCCATGCCATCGTATGTACTTGGCCAAACATACCTACTATTGACAGCTAAGAAGGGCTGATGCAGTTAGCTCATTACTGTCTCTGCACTGAGAAAAGCATTAAACAACCATTCTGGAGTAAAAATTAGCTTAATGGGATAGGCACAGCCCCTACCTCGATCCTCCAACTCTAATTTTGAAGTATACTGTGGAAGATGTGTATAACTGGGTTTTGCAGTTCCTTTACTCTGTTCTGATAGGAGGATTTACGAGATCAAATACGGCACTATGCTAGTCTGCTTTCCGTTTTGGATCTGTTTTGGAGTTTGGCACAGTGAGCTTAGGTCTGCCTTTAAAAGTCAGTATAGAGGTATTTCAGTAGCAAGATTCTGCCTTGCAAGGTCCAATAAGCAAGTGTGGTGTTCCTTCTTCAGAAATACAGCTTCAATAAGTCTATTGTACATAGATATAGAAGATCATCTATAAAAAACCCTAAACCAACAAAAACCCAAAATGCCATACTCCAAGAATAGCTGGAAATGGCTTTCTGTCAAAGTGGATGAATGTTTTAGCAATAATTTTACAAAATGCTGTTTTAGGACTACTACTAAGTGTTTTCATTATTGACATGAATGATGGAATACAGAATGTATTTTAAAAATTCCCTGAGAATGTCAATCTGAAAGGACCTGCAAGCATACCTTTAGAATTAAAAATTACGTTGATGAGTTGGAGACTGAACAGGATGCAGCCTAGAAAGGGCAAAATAAAAGGTCTACACTTAAGAATATTCAGCTGTGAAAATATAAATGCATAATGACTGCGTAGGTAAGTAATTTGTAGTAGAGTGATTTTAGCCTCTAGTAAATCAGAAACTGAAAGTATTAAAGCTATCATGCTATTGCAAAAAAGGCATACACATGCCACACTTTTTATATAAAAAACCAGAATAAACATCAGTAAGGCCTATGAAACCATACTCTTGAAAAATTTAGCACTTGTAAAACTTCAGCTGCAAGGCAATATTCTAGGAACAATGCTTCAAGAAGAAAGTGGCTTAATCAGTGGAAGCACTGAGGAGAGCAATATGAAGCATCAGAGCTCTGGACAACATGACCTACAGGGAAAAGCTAGGGAAGAGAATTCTGAGCAAGGACTTGATAATAATCCTCACATAGATAAAAAGCACCTGCAAATAAGTAATCAACTTTTTCTCTGTATTCATTGCGCAGTAGGTTTACTTAGCTGCAAGGTCTGTTTAGGATCGTACTTTCTAAAGGAAGGGCAATTGAAAACTGGACAAAGTTGCTTAGAAAGGCGGTGAAATCTCTAGTGCACGAAGTTTGCAAAAGCAGTTTAGACAAAAGTTGTAGGTATAGCTCATCCTGGGAGCTGGGGTAGAGAAAGGCATTGAGCAGTGAGAGGGGCAACCAAATGGTCTGTCTAGATCAGTTGTATTTCTCTATTATTTGCTTACCTAGCTAACACACATTGAGGACACTGATGATTTTTAAGTACTCTTGAGAAAGTGTTCTCCTTGTGCTTAATAACCTTGTTTTATTTTGTCTGTAGCTAACGCATTTTGGAATAAATAAAAATAACTTGAAGCAATCTCTTTAAATATAGTAGCAAATATTTGCTTTATTACACATTTCTTTCAATTTAGAAACTAAAAGCTAAAAAGCTTATTTAGAGGTCTGATTGTTTAATACAGTATATTAATTTACTAATAACAGTTGAAACAAGGAGATACATGCGTTCTTGGAACCAGAATCAGAATCCCAACTTGGAAGCAGTGTGTCATAGGCATGAACTGTGTAGTCCATAAGGCACACTTGCAGACAGTCTTTATTCATTTAGCACTTCCTGTTGGCTCCTTCCCAAAATCCAGAGCACTTTGTTCTCTTTCCTCCACGTTGGAAATAAAATTTAATGATCATAGTTGAGGAGGGGATATGGCACAGTACAAATAGGCACAACTTAGTGCGCATCTGTCCAAATATGGGGTATTGCTCTAGGCTTTTAGACCTGCGGGGGCTTAACAGGCAGTGCCAGATGCATCCCTGTTATGTGCCATTGAAGACATCATTTGAAAGGAAAACATAAGTGGTTGTAAGAAGAGAGAGAGAGGTGATCTGTCCAAATTAAAATATGTACTCTTAGCACAATAATTCAAATGCACTAGAAGCAATATTCCTTTCATAGTGCTGATGTCTATGTAGCACTTTTCTTTCACGTATATTGAACAGAATATATATCACTGTTTAAACCTTTTTTATATCTCTGTAGGAAGGAAAATTGGTTAGGCATGTTGTGCATGAATGACATTAATCTGAATGACTGCATGTGTAATACTGAGGCTTTGCTTTCACTCCACCTTGGTGACCAGATAGATCTGCAGCTATGTGCTAACTTTGATTCTAGCCCTCTGCTTGCTAACACGATGAATATGAACTAGCTTTGAATCCTTTCCAAGCATGCACAGTACCACAACTAATACGAACTCTGACTCTGTTCTAGGACTGAGAAGTGTAGTGTCTGTGTACCTACTTCTCACAGTCCAGTGTTGGACCGTGGAATTGGGTTAGTATGTGCACAATTTTTTGTCACTGACCAAGATGCAAACATAATATCGCAGACTGAAGTTTGTAGATGATAAAAAGGGCAGAGGAGGGAAAATATTGGAGAAGTGACTGAGTCATAATAAACTGATCACTTGATAAACTGGCTGCAAGTAATTCGTTTTAAAAATTGTAATTTAAAATCATGTATGTAGCAAAAAAGAATATAGCCCATCAGTGGGGACTTTTACCATAGCAATAGCGCCTTGGAATGTGAGTTCCGTGCAATGTGGTCCAGAAGGGATAATGCAGTTCTTGGATGTGTAAGCGACCAACTTCTTAGATAGAGTTGTTTTATTCAAACTGCTTGACTTCTGTTGGGTAGTGTGTCCAGTTGTCATACATGAAAGTTCAAGAAGAATGTTTATAAATTGCGAAGTTAGAGAGACTCCATGAAAATGACTAGTAGGTTGGGAAATGTACTTGACAGTGAAAGATGTAGAGACATCATCTGATTTAAAGAAAAGAAAGCTGTTAGATTGACTTGGCCAGAGTTGACAAATACTCATTTGTTCCCAATTGATACATATTTACCAAGGAACATAACTGTGGTAACAGAGGTTTCTTCAGCTGAACCAACGAAAGTGTAACAGCAGCCAATACCCAGACATCAAAACTAGGCAAATTAAGGTCGCAATCAGTTGGCAGTGACGGAAGTTAAGCATTGATGCAACTTTCTGCAGAGTTACTTATGCCTTTCTGAGAATCTGGAGGTTTTGTTTTTCCAAAAGCATATGCTCTATTTTGATTCAGAAGTATCTTATATTTTATATTATATGTGAAATCAAAGGATCATTTTGGTCTTACAAGCTCTGGAGTACACAGTTGTGGATGTTTAGTGTAATTATATGTCACTGAAAAAAAATTGGTAAGGCTGATGTTATGTGGGAATAGGTAAGATGTACTGAGTTCCTTTTTGGGTTTTTTAGGATGTTTTTGTTTGGTTTAAGTTGGGATAGAACATAAGGAAACAAAGTCTAACCCTGTAGAATTGAAAAGTGTAGAAATGCAGTAACTGCATGAGTATACTTATGTGCCAGCTGCTGAAGATAAAACATTCTTCACTGAAGTATAAAATCTGACAGGGAAGTATAACTGCTGACAAAGAACATTTTGTCTGTGTGACAGAGAAAAAATTATCCATATGGAAGAGAAAATTTATTCATCAGCTACCTTTGGTATATAAGCTTTCAGTTTTGATGAATTCTGGCTAAAATAACCATAAATCTATTTTTTAAAGAGTTTCCCTTCTCTCCCTCACATGTACTTTCCATTAGGTATGCAATTCTTGTAAAACTTCCATGTGGTATTTTTTTTACAGCTTCTAATTAATATCAACTTAGTCAAATTTCCAAGAAATTGTACAGCCCCATTTCTTAATTCAAAGTCGGTATTTTACACAGAAATAAGAACTGCACAGGAAATTCAAGGGGAATAGCTAACACTGTACAATACACTCTTGATCTGTCTGCTACTTCTAGGGAGAAATGGGAGCAAGTGCCTTAAGACCTATTTTCAAAACTTGTTCCTAAAATGATGTTGCTGCAGCCAGCTGCCACAATTCTATAGAATAAATGACGCATCCTTATCATAGCTTTTCCAAACTGACTGGAAGCAAGAACTGGTGAGAGTTGAATAAACACAAACTTTCAGCATAGGTTTTATGGCAGAAAGAGCAAAGAAACATGGTGTTTATAAATTACTTTGGAACTTAAAAAGGAGGAGGACTTAACAGCCAGACAGGAAGGGAAGAAGAGCCTAGACACAAGGTTATTGAGAACAGAGAAGACCATATAGACCTGCCCAGCAGCAAGGCATCTGTCAAATCACGGGAGTGATATAAGCAGATCTGTAGCACTGAGCAGGCATCTAAGAATGGTGCCTTGTGTCCAAGTGAGAAGAGAAGGAGGATCCTGAGAGGACTGACTTGAAGAATTGAAGCCAGGAATGGGTTTGAGTTAAGAGAGTTTATGGGTATGGGAGAAGTCAGTTAAAACTTGATGAGAGAGGAGAAAGGGGAGCAAAAGATTAAAAACTGAGTGAGGATAAGACAATGACAGCAGGGAGTTAGTGATGCTAGGAGAGTGCTCTTACAAGAAGGAAAGATGGAGAGGTCAAATATGTAAAGAAGGAGAAAATGGAGAATAAGAAGGCATAAGTATGAGAAGACTTAATCTGTTAGTTCTGCTAGGCTACACTGTTTCATTCATACAAGCAAGCATTGTTTTTGTTTCATGTTTCATAGTATTTCTAAGGAGACTTGAGTATGGAAGGAGGTACATCAAGAAATTTATTAGAAGTATGAACATGTTGTGGTTTGGGAGTGTCCTGTTGGTCCAGCTCTTGGTCCATGCAGATGCACAGGAAGATGCAGTCTCTGTACTAGCAAACTTCTAACCTAAAAGAAATAACATACTAATATAATAGATATTGGGAAAGTAGAGGAGGAAAGTTGAAACAACACTGGCAAAAGAGAGATGTTCTGAGGCTCAACAGGATATCTGGATTCAGAGTTAAACAGGCAAGACAATTTGGCACCTGCAGTTCTTCTGCACCTGTCTCAGTGGATGGTAGGTCTTCTGACAAGTGCTTAGGCTTTTTCATTAGTGGCAAGAGCGTTTGACAGAGAATAGACATATTTGTGAAACTTTTGTGAACTCATCGTAAAGTGCATGCTCCCCTAGAGTGAATGTCCCTCTCATCCCATTCTTGTTATTGCCCTGGCTAGAATCATTTGAAGGATGAATGCTTTCAACTTAGAAATAAATTTTTTTTGTTGTTTTATGGTTTAAGCCTACTGTAGGACATGCTTTTCAATACACTTTTCTCTTTTCATTATTTGGTCTCACTGCAAAGAATTAGTTTAAGGATACCCCAAAAAATTTATGGGGAGAGAAGTACAGAAGGAAAAGGGCTAGATCATAGATTGGAATGTAAATTCAGTGGTTTGTGGGTTTTCTGTGTGTCTTGTTTTATTTTTGTTTGTTTGTTTTTTAGCTCCTTCAAATACAGGCAGTAGTAATGTGAATCTTTTTATCAGTCAGAAGAGGTCTGGGGTGAGAAACAAGCACCTGTGTCTGTGACTTTTCTGTGTAGCCTCAGTGGCAACTTGAAAGCTTCTCTAGTTATGATTTCCAAGACTGTAAGATGTAATTCCAAGCATGTAAGATGGGAACTTCTTAAAGTATTTCCTTTAAAGTATTTAATTTATAGTTTGTAATGCTTTACATCTCTTAAAATAGGGAATTGTGCTTAGCATTTCAGAATTTCCAGAAAGATGTGAAATAGGTTATCATATACCTTGTTTGTTACTAAAATCTCGGTCTCCAGGCAGTCTCCCCAGTGTAGTTAAATTCTGTATGCTTTATCTGAAGTCATTGAGATCTTACTGAGATTATTTCTTTTCAGGAAAAAAAAAAAAAAAAAAAAAGAAAAAAAAGAACGCTAGGTGTCACTCTTTTACCGACCTTTATAGTTAGTAAACAGAAACAGGCTGATGGCATCCAGAAGACTTTCATGTGAACAGCGTCTGGTTTTGTTGTGGAAGTGGTAGTTTTGTCTTTAGACAAAAAACCAGTGTTTAGTGAGCTATCAAGCAGCGAGTGATTTCTATACACTTGTTGGGATGAGATCAGTAAATTACCTGAAAATGGTCTTAGGAGCAAAACCATTTCAGCTGGACTAGAGGTCCTTCTTTCATTCCTTGTGTCCTGTGAAGTTATAGTGTTTCTAGATCCATTATCTGTGCATTATATGGAGATTTATTTGCTTTCAATAGCAGAGTTGATCTTTTTCTTATTTCAGTAAGTGCTTGCTTTAGATGGTATCTGAAAGGGATAAGGAGGAAAAAAGCTGCTTTTTGAAATAAATATTATATTCTGACCATTACTAGTCTTCATTATCCACTTTTTATAAACTGGAGTTTGCTGGCTTTTTGTCAGCCTCATTGCAAAGCTTTGCTAATACACCGCCATGAAAAACGAAATTTCATACACATTGACGTAATTAATGAAGAGGCAGGCAGCATGCTCTACCAATTAACACCACAGGGAAAAGTAAAATTGGCTTCCTTTTTGCATGTTGTGCCAAAGTTAAGAACTGTAACACACAGTAAATAAATAGAGATCCATTTAATGAGCTGCAAGACAGAGCTGAATAACTCTGAAAGGATATTGTGTAAACATTGCCAACTATTTGGAGTGTTGAGTAATTGATAAGCTTATTTGAAAGTTTGGGGTTTTTTTGGGGGGGGGAGGGGGGAGTCTGTCAAAGAATGGAAATAGTGCTTGTTAATAAATAGGTTTTTATTTTCAATGCAGCTATTAGGCATGTTAAAGAATATAACAAGCACTTTAGAACAAATATGGAAAAAAGAAACTGCTTGCTACTCAACCAACAAGTTTGTCAGAATTCATTTTTTCAACTCAGTATTTCTGTACTTAGTATTTACTCATAATGAAAACTTGAGTAATTGTTCTCTGATGCTAGTTCTCAATAGCCCAGGTGAAGTTTCTCTGATTTATGTGAAGCATTCTGTTTATCTTGAGACATATATGTAGAAAATTCAGAGCAGTTCAGGTTAAAACTCTTCTCAAAGAATATTTTCGTTAAACAGAATTGTCCTGAAAACCTTATTAGTAAGGTTGAATTTTCAAAACATACAAAAATCCAAACCTGTAATGGCTGTTTATTGGGAGAAAAATAAATGGGCATTGGAAGTTAGAAGGCCTGATTCAAACTCTCTGCATCATTTAGTTAATAATGGGTCAAAGTATATATGTAATAACAGAAATGTAATTTTGACTGTTCAGTTGCACCAGCTAACTTAATCTGTGTTTTTTAAGCGAATAAAACATCTCCTTCACTTTCTGTCCATTCAAAATAATTTGAATTTTGACAACAAGCAGTTTGTACACTTTTATTTTAGCCCAAATATTGTATTAGGTCAGATACAGCTTATCACTTTGTGTTGTATACAAGCAAATCACCAAGATTGGTGATATATGAGCATCTGCACCTTGACATATTAAATAAATCTTAAAATATGTCAAAATTGTAATTAGGAAAGCAAAACATGGTAAAGCTAAAAGTAATAATTAAAAGCCAACAAAGCTTATGCTAGACTTGCCAAACAATTGACCTAGATGGTCATGCCTGCTGTTAGAGTAATCTTCACAACAGAGAATTACATGTCCCTTCACTTGGTTTGTTAAAGGTGATACCAGAGGCATCCAATAACTGTACAACTAAGAATGTTAACACGCAAACACAACTGGAGGCAATTTGCTTTGATTGTGGTGAAGTCCTTCTACTGTATGTTAAGAAACATTGCTGAGTAGTTAGTTAACTTCTATTTCCAAAAGGAAGGCTAAAAGACATAATAAATGTCAGAGTATTGTAATACTCAAAAATAATGTTGAATTTTCAAAATTTCTTTGTTTAGAAAATAAGAATGGTAATGAAAAAATATTATTCCCCTTCATGAAGATTTCTCACTAAATCTTGTGCCTTTAGATGCTGGAAGACTGAATTTCTACTACCTAATCACTTGTCTAGTGAGGAAGATGCATTTCTGAATATTTTTTAATGTTTCATTTCCTTGTTAAGTAGTCGACCTTATTTCAAACTTATAATCAACATTTTAATTTTTTTTTCACTTTCCATCCTTTTAGTACCTCAGTTCTGTATCTCTTTCTTTGTTTTTGTCTTTAGCCTCTCACATACCTACCTCTAGTCATTCTTGTGTATTCTCCTTAGATATCTTTATATTGTTTAATCTTTTTCTAACCTAGATTTTATCTTAACCTCCCATGAATCAGTAAAATGTCTTCTCCTCCTCTGCCCTCTAAATTTTAGTTATTTTTCTCCCCTTTAACAATTGTCCTGCATATGTCCTTCAAAATGTTTGATGGACTCTGTTCTGTCGTTAACGATGGGCCAAGTCTCTGTTGTGATGTTCAAGACTTCCTGGCTGTTTCAGTCCATCTGATGGCTGTCAGCCCCTCTTCTCAGCCAGCTGGCTGTAACTGTCTCCACTCTGGCTGTTGCTACCACTAGCGTACCAGTGTCTATTCTCTCCCAAGTGTCTGAATATTCTGATTCCTCACTTTTGACATCATGTACTCTCTTTCTGCCTTTCTGCCACTCTTT
>NW_009598775.1:30877-49617 GCF_000690535.1 Cariama cristata
CTACTGCCACCTTCTGCAGCCCAATAGGATAACTTCCAGAAGGTCTATAAACCACAATGACAACCACTGAATTCCAGCAGGGGAGATGATCATGGCTGTAGTAGGAGACAGATAGAAAGGACAAAAGCCTTCATAAGGATTTATAACAGGAAAATTCTTTATTGGCTTGTTTTTGTGAGGATTCCATGTATAATTGTATCTTCTGTAACTGACTTCTGCTTCAGAAAACCATTTGCTCTCTTTAATGTTTCATTTTTCCGTATTTGTAAAGAGACAGAATATTACTTAAGTTAGTTAATTTGTTTGTCTTCAGGTTGTACAAAGTTCCTTTGTTGAAACTGGCCAAGGATAAAATATAATTAATAACTCATTAACTGTTGTCACTAAAGCTTAAAGCACAATAAGCACGTTAAGGACTGATGATTATCATTTCTGTGATAGAAAAATGGAATGATGCGTAGATTTTTAATGCTGAAATCCTTCATGCATTCACGGCTCGTATAGCAAGTATATTTCTGGGCACCCGTGTGTCCAATAGGTAAAAACAGAGTAGGTACTCAGACAGAAGGTGGCAAGAAGTACAAAATAGCTTCTACTGGATGAAAGGTTAGGATTTTTGAGCTTGAAATAATGACAGCTAAGTGAAAAGAGAGACCTATACAGTTAGCAATGCTTCAAAAGAAATGGAATGTTTTCGCAATACAAGAATTAGTACTCAGTGATATTGTCAGTCTGGAATTTCAATAGTAGCAAAACAAAGTAAATTTTTTCACCTGGACCATAATTGTGGAACTCACAATTTATTCGGGCTCAAATAAGATGGATCAAGTAGTGGCTAGTATATAGAGTGATCTGTGTACAAGTTCTAGTTCGGGAGGCTCAGAAGCCACTGACTGCAGGATTATATTCTGAGGATAAGTGCTGTGCTCCACATAGCATTTCTCACATTCTTTCCCTAACTGCTACTATGATTCTGGACTAGATGAGCCTTTTCTCTTAGGCAGTATGGCAATTCTTATGTATTAAAAGTATGTATGAACTAGATGTTGGTGTTACAAAACTGTCATAATCAATAAGGGCTAATTAAACAATTGTAAAGTTCAAAATCCAATGAAAGAACGTCTTTGTGTGTTTTACATTTGTATGCCATGAATGAAGTTTCTGCAAGTAAGTATGAGGTACTTAGGGCAGACAGATTAGAGCTTATTAATTACCTAGCTTTGTACATATAAGCAATATATATGTCAGCTCCAATCACTAATAAATCCATCAGCTTTGAGGGTTTTCCTGTTCATTTCTACTGAACTGTTAGTGTATGTGACAGGCCGTGGTTCTGTCAGAACAAATTGTCCCCCTTGAAAAGCTGGCAGCACAGGGAAGTGACAACTTAATGGAAGCTAAAGCACTCTAATGGCAGTGCCTGGTGAAAGCCAGGGAAAGTCATCCATAGCATTTGCCCTGGCTCTTGAAAATGTCTCTTCGCATTTCTAGTCGTGTGCAAGATATTGGAGCTTTAGCGGAGTCACATTTACAGGTATTATTAAATGAAATACGATTCAGTAAAACACTTGTTTGTTGATAGACTTTATTCCACTGAGATCAGCCCATCTAAAGTTGTGATCATATTGCAGGTGCTCCGAAGTACTGCAATATTACTCATTTTAAGATCCCTAATTTTAGGTGTCGCATAAACCCATTTCAAATACATAGAATGAATAGAAATGTAAACATTTAATCTTACTGTTCACAGGAGTGCATAAGTATTTTTATTTAGATATGAATGGAGTATGTGTTTAATCGAATGGATGAAAACTTAATGCACTTTATTTAAGTATACTTGTTTACAGGTGAACAATATGTAGATTATTTCTAGTGCCTTTATTAGTACTATGAATTAAAAGTTGTGTTGAGCTGATGGATAAAATTATTGTACCAAGATTATTTTGTGTTGTTTTAATCTCTTTTTAGATGACACTGGTGTATGCTAACATATTTATTGATAAATAAATAAAAAGCCAGTCATTTGCATACATTACATTTGTGAACTGTTATAAATACCCAGTGAGTACATTTAAATATTTTAATTTTAATTACATTTTAATATTTCAATAACTTTTTATATATTAAACAGTGGATATTCCATTTGGATTATTGCCTTCTTACAAGGGTTACATGCAAATAATTGCCTTGTTTCTGTTTTTCTTGGTGTGATGCTGGCTTTTGAGCAAAGCCAGAATAGTGATGGCTTTCTTCATCTTTTAATAAAAAGCATGTATGTTTTTACAGGTTGTAATTAGCAAGAAAGATTTTTTTTTTTTAAAAAAAGAAAGTGATGCCTATTATTATCATTACTAACAGTTAGTAAACTTAATCAGTACTATACCATTTATCCAAGTTCATAGAAAGAAAACAAGAGAGAATAGACCAAAGAGGACTTCTGAATAAAAAAAGAGAAAGCCAAATGACTGGTTTAAATTAAAAGCAACCAACAACCAAACCAAATCTTATCTGTATGGTTATTTTCATGATGATTTGCTTTACAGTTGGGATTTTCACATTGTTTAGCATGTCACAATGCTTTTTGTGAAGAAAAGGTGAATGATATAAAGACACTATTTCTTTAATGTTGTTCTTAATGCCAGTCTGTTTCATTTCCTCTTTCCCCTCTTTTCAACCATCTTAGGAGACGTACACTGGCCTTAAAGCTCTGTGTTCCATATTGAATTATAGGATATCTGGGTTTGCTGTATGCTCTTAACTAGTTAATGATATTAATACACTAAAAATGAAGTTCTAAAACGTTTTTTGAATTGCTTACATACCATTTCTGAAGTGTACCTTCAGCAGGTCTGTGGGTACAGAAGATAGTTGAGTTATCGTTCCTTCATTTGTAAGCACCAGGATCCAAAGGTGAAGTTGTTGATAAAGGCATTTCTTGTAGTTTTATTGTGGATAATTATCTTAACTTATTTGCTTGTATCTTAGATAAGTTTGTGCTTTACAATGCAATTGGAGCTATGCACTAAAGAGTCCAGTGCTACAAATTGTGGTTCTGAAGCAGGGAAAAATACGTAGGTATTGTCATGTGCTATTTTGCGTCTTAGTTCATACAGAAACATTTACAAATGGTGACATATTTGGAGGACTTGTTTGCTTGATTCACAGTTGTCAGTAGAATTGTAGGATATAGGATCCATTGATGTAACTGACCAAGTCTAAAGGCAAGAAGAAACAAATATACCATTGAAAGAATTTCAGAATTGGAAAAGGTCAATAGAGCAAGGAGAAGAGAGAGGCATAGCAGAACATAAAGGAGAAAAAAAATGGGGAGATTATAGAAGTCAACAATATAGGTAGATATGGAGAATGGAAAGCAGGAAAGACAGGTGCCTTATAAGGTGCCACAAGTAGATCCTGCTGTCACAGAATGCCTTGAACTGCACCAAGTGCTTATAAATCAAATACATTTTCTTCATACCTTAGAGAAGTTATATTTCCCTTTAAAAGGCTAGATACTTAAAACATTCCTCCTTTTAAAAGAATTACTGTCTTTTTATAAGGTGACATAGCCTATCTGCTTTGACTTCTCTAAAGTAGTGCTTTGTCTAAGATGAATAAACAAAAACATTTTTTATTTTTTAATAATCTTCCTGATCTCTCTATCTTGAGTGGTCATCCAAAATTTCTCAAGGTGTTGCATTTTTCTTTCATTAGGAGATAAACTGAAAATAGAGACATTTGCTTCTTTGACTCTCTCCTGTTTATTAACAAAAAAGGTACAAAGTCATATTTTGATGAAAACAAGAGGAATGAAAAATCATCAAAGGATAATTTCTTTCTTCACAGATAATAGCTCCTTATAGGCAACCCTCACAACCCTCTCTTTACCTTTTCCCAGAGTTAAAATTTGTCAAATGGACTTTTCTTTATGGCGTTTGCTTGTCTCCTGGTCTTGCAGGTTCTCTGATTTTTGCCTTTTCCCCACCCAATACCACACTGTAACAAAGCAGTTCTAGCAGAACCCCTGTGCTTACCTTTATTTTTGGTAGTGACAACTGCCTGTGTTTGGGTTTGGACTACTCTTGCTTTAGAGTAGTTTATTTCCATTAAGGAGTTTTGGTATTTTTAAGGATTTTCTTAAGTAGTTTATTAAGTTCTTAAGTAGTTTATTTCCATTAAGGAGTTTTGGTATTTTTAAGGATTTTCTTAAGTGTGAAGCTATGGCTTATAGCAACTATTGACCAGATAGTTTCTAATAACTGATATTAACAAATTTTTTTACGAAAGCATTTTCAAAATTACTCATTCTCGCTTATATAGTCTCATGGAGTAAGTCCCACTAAGTATACTTCAAGTAGAGAAACTGCACTTCTCTGTATATTCAGTGACTGTCTTTTTTATATAATACATTACTTTTCAGTTTCTTAACGGAAATGTTCTCTATTAGAAATTGTTTCCTTATCACACGGAATCAATAAGAGCTCAAACAATCTTTGCTTCCTTAAATTGGAATTTTCAAGCTTCTTGTACTTTGTTGTGCAGCTCTCTGTTGCCAGTTCATGCATATTTAATCTTTAATGGTGACCATAGGATCTGCATAATGCACAGCTTTTGACAGTTTTGCATTTATTGTTTTCAAACGTTAAGGAACATTGTCAAGGTTGATGGTCCAAAGTTAAAATGTTCTTTTAGGAAAAAATCGAATAGAAGTCTTTTACACTGTCATTAAAGAAATTCTTTGATTTAACTAAATATGATCAGCTCAAGCAGGACAGCATGACATTGCCAGCTCTTCAGGTGGTGGTATGTCATCACCAATCCAGCTGCATCTCCCCCCACAAATGGAAGGAAGTTACTTTGGGGTTTCAGACGTAAGAGTGTGTGTGGGCTTGTGGCCCACATCTGGCCTCTCATCTGACATGCTTTCTTCTTAAGAGAGAGCAAGGTATTTGAAGAGAGACTTGTCTATTTCAAGTATGTCCTTTTATACAGGACATGAGTGTCATGCACCAGGCCCCAAAACAGACCTTATGACAGAGAAGGACAATATTACAAGCTCACCTACTAGCAGTTGCAGTGAGTTTGTTGCACTTATACTGATGGTAGGTCACCTTGTGTAAGAAAGAGTTGGTCTAATAAAATAGTACCATCTTATACACACTGATTTTTTTCAAGAGGTGTTGGAGACTGGAGTAATTTCATAACAGAGAAGATGTTTTGACAGCTTCTTTTGCTATGGAATGATCAGGTCCTCAATATTGAGTGAGGTAGTCTATCATCATTGATAAATTATTAAGCACAAATTTTTCTTCATGTAAGAATTTCATCTTCCAGTATGGTGGATGTCTCCCATCTTACAGTGGGTGCACCTAGCTTCTTTAAGTGCCAGAGGTTCAAAAGCTGTGTTTTGCCACTTTTATTTTGCCTTTACTTGAAATAGCCAGTTTCCTCCTTTTAAGTACTTCTTTTGATGGAATTGGTAGTATTAGAGAAAATACAGATTGAATATAACTTTCTTTTCCCCTAAACTTAACCAGACTTAATTATGGATTTCCAGAATTTATATATATACATCTATATTTCTTTATATATGTGCATATATATATATTTTTTTCCTTTTTAAGCTAATGGACAATTCACTGTATTGATGTGCTTTATGTTGTCAGCTGAAGATTAATTCATGCATTTTTAATGATATTTTATTTTAATTTCTTTTCATTTCTTTTAACTATCTAAAGGCAGCAAACCATGGTCTTCACTATTTCCCTTTCCACAAATCCACTGACTGATGTAAGGTTGTTTTTTTTCATACATACATATATATTTGTGTGTATAAATACACACATATATGCAAATTACTTTCCAAATCCATGCCCAAATTAATTGTTATTTTGACATATCTTTTAATTGACAAAATTTATATTCTGTGAAGCAGTACCAAGTTCACATGCACATAAAAACTGGAATATTTGTCTGCATGTTGGGATTCAAGTGAGAACAGGATTTTTCTGTTCACACCTACAGCTCTTTTCCTCATACCTATGTTGTACTACCTTTAAGAAGCAGCTTGCTTTCAATTTGTGCAGTGTAAATACTGTGCCTTGTGCGCAGAGTATATTGGCACATGTAGAAGAGACTCTTCTTTTTAATTTAGGCAAAGTGTGTAATATATCATACATGTTTGCTAAGTTGTAAGAATTTGAGATCACTTTCTTCAGGAAAACTCTGGACTCTGGAGAGGTATCAAATTTTCTTGGAACGGAGACAAAAGTGAAGTGTGCACAGTAATTAGTTAATCTCTGGGCCAGTTTGTAGGTGTTGTGAAGGAAAAAAACAAGAGGAAATATAGTTGCAGTCAGGGGTCAATGTAAAGAAGTTCAACTAAATAAAAATTATTCTACGCTGTAACTAACTTGCTCGTCTCCATTTGCCTTGTCCTCCCCCCCCCTTAGTTTTTGTTTGCGCTACCACTAACCTTTGCATACCTTCTTCACTTATTTCTAGTGTTGTTAATCCAAGGTATAGTGTAGCATGTATAAATAACAGGCTTAAATGCTTAAGCTGGAAAAGTCTGATGGAAGTTTAGTGTTGTACAGCTTCCTTGCTTTCGAAATACTGAAAGGCAGTTAAAACATCAGAAATCTCTTGACAAGGTTTGTATAGGGTCTGTAAGAATTGCTGTAACAAATGCAAAGGTGGTGTAATATCAGCCTAACTTGCACGAGTAATCAGGAGACTGTTTGGACAGGAGCCTGCCAGTGTCAATAATATGCCTCATTCTGTTTACATGAAACAAATTTGGAATTTACACAGAAAACTAATGGAGTCTCTGGTGTCTTGCAGAGTTCCTTGGCTTTATCTCCTATGTATAATTAATGTAACCAAGTGAATGAATGAGCGCTTTTCTGTAGGAGTCAATAGGCAAGTATGTTTGGAAAATGAATGAACTGCTAAGATTAATTGCAAGGCTACTCACCTGAATATCCTGTTGAGAGACTCTGAAGGAAATGCCAACCCTTTTATATCCAAAGGATTTCTTTATTAAAAGTTGTTCATAATGTAAACAACGTTAGATATCAGATTGGACTGAAGATAATGCTTTATAGTGGCTGTACTAGTCTTAATGATTGAAAGTTATTAATTACTGTAAGAGAACAATTCATATGAATATTGATCTTAATCTACCTAGCTGGCTTGTTAGCATTCTGCATAATGATGGCCGATTCCAATAATAATTAGAAAAATTCATTTTCTAAAATGTACAGTGGTTGACTAGTCAGCAGAAAGATTTAAATGAAAGTTTTGTATGAACTGCTTTTTGGAAAAAAACAAAACAAAACAAAACAAAATCTCTCATGGGTACGTGATACAATTAAGGACTTCTGGTTTTGCTTTGCATTTTTCTAGTCATTTTAGAGATCATATATCTTTTGCATCTAGATTTTTAATCCTGCTTATTTTATCAAAGTACTGCTTATCAATATTTTGCCAGTACTTTAAAATGGATTTCCTGAAGGAAAGAAATAATATGTGGTGATTTTTGGTTTGGTTTGTTTTTGTTTTTTTTTCTGACCAAGTTTTAGGAATATTTTGTATGTATTGGTTAATTCTGTCTGCAGACCTCTGTTGTTGTTTTGATTGCCACTATTGTAACATCTGACAATACTGATCTAAAATGTGAAGCCAGTCTTGTGAATGGAAGATGGGAATAAGGAAGTGCAAGAAGGAAAATCCTGAGTACCCAAAGGAAAGAACTTGTCAGCACGTACTGTGTTCAAGTTCAGACAGAGGTTTTTTTCTTTACCATTTTAGCATGAAATCAATGGGGAATGCATAATTTTTTAGATGTGTTTGAGATTGCACAGCAAATGGTCACCAATAAGATTCTCAGCTGCCACACAATCTGGCATAGCTCCTTTCTGCTCCACAGCTCCCAGTTGCATTCAGCCCATTGTCGATGTGATGCTACTTTTTGGCTCCTTGCCCATCTGTTTTAGTAATTACTGTCACATAAACTGGTATTTCTAAACTAGAAACCATGTTGTGAGATAAGCCCACTGGAGTTACCTTTTGTGATGTGTTAAAGCAGTTTATTGACTTGTTACTTTGAAATATGAATGTTCCATCAACATTTTCTGCAATATATAGAGAAGGATACTATGATATTTTTGACTACAAGACAAGGGATTATAATGAAATCAAATTTGAAAATGCTTGCTTCTTGTCATTGTAACAGTACTTTCAGAATTTTAGTTCTTTTTTTAAGATCAAAAAAGAAAGCAGTGTCCTTGAATAAAGTACTTGTATTAATAAGTTTGGCAGACATAATTTTTAAGTGTAAAATGTACAAAGAAGTGGTTTGCCCTATCCAAATTATCTATTAGCACAACAGGACTATCCTAAATTACATGTGTCAGCTAAACTACAAAGATTTCAGGAGCATGAAAAGCAGCTTTATGCTTACAGAAATTGAACGGAATCAAAGGTGAGTTAAAAGAAAGGTGGCATCCAGGATCAGACAACATCCTATCATCAACTTAACCCATTAACAAACCCAAAGGCAACAGCAAAGAAGCCAACACAAATGTCGGTGGAGTGTGCCAAAGAGCCAGATGCCATCACTGGAGAATAACTTCCATAGCTTGGCATCTGTGCCTTCTGCCAGTCATCCAAAGAGGAAGAAAAGCTGGGCAAGTATGATTGTTTTGGGGTGTGTACAGAGCATGTTTCCCTCTCTTCCCTTTAGCTCTTTTCATAGTGGTTTTCTTGGCTAATTTGTGTCAGGAGTATTAGTAACAAGTTTAGAAAGGACACCGGCATTTCTATACACATATATGTATGTATAAAATGCATATCTGGTTGCCTTTTGGCAGGATGGAACAGAAAAAGAGGGAGAGCAGGGAAGGAGGCAGAATAATACACAGCAAAGTACTACTAGAGCAACATGTAATAGGATTATGAAAATAAATGTTTACCTTTCATATTTCTTACAGTGTTTGTTTATTTTATAATTTTCAATAGTGAAACTTCAATGATTTCTCTAACTTTTCCTAAGTCAGATCTCCTCTGAAAATCAAACAAATTCTTGATGTGTTCTCTTAGCAATGACATTCCTCCTAGCAGGTTCAAAGAAGTAACATTTGGCAAATTTAATTTTTACAATTTAAACTGAATTCATATTGTGCTGTTATACCTGGATAATATATCTGTGTATGCATCCAAATATGGTTTGATTTCTTCTTTTTAAATTGTAGGAATAATTTGTGTCCATGTTATGAGTAGTCAGACTTTTCTTAGTAGGCCTAACTGTTCTAAACTATTAGAAAAGGTGCCTGCAGTAATTTGACTGACCTCCAGTGATAGTGGGGCCACTGGAAACTGTATACTGTAAGTAGTAGTGTTTTATGGTTAGCTAGTAGCTAGCTGTATATGTATAAAAGGTCTATTATCACATCCAAATGGCTGTGTGTGTAGGGATTGGGGGCAGGGATAAACACTATGACTTTGGATAATTTTCACCTCTTCTGTTTTCAAGTCTGTGTGTTCTGTGGAAACATTTGTGGGAAACAGAGATCTTGTGAACAGTCAAAATCCTTTTTTTAAAAGTGAAAATACAACAGTAGTAAATATGAAATAAAAGTGCTAATTAATTCAGGGAAAACTCTTTAAAGGTATATTGATCAGAAAGACAATTTGAGGTGAACTGTAGACTTAAAATATTACTTTCTAAAGCTTAAAAAAGCTCACAGAAGATTGTTTTTAAGATTCAGCTGTCAAACATGGTTGCAAAGACCCAATTTAAGGCAGACAGGAGAGGTTTTTGATGAACACTCATTCAATATGCTACCCCATTGACATAGCAAGCCTTCTTTTTTGTACGATAGTGCTGGATTCTGAAACTAAACACAGTAGGTAGGAGGAAGTTGAAAAGACTTCAGAAGCTATCATCTGTCTCAGAACTAAAGGATGTTTTTCCCCACTTTAAGTTTCAGTATCCTATGTCTTTCATGCATTCAGTACATACTAAAGCTGTTAAAAAGATAATCAGTGTCATAGCATGAGGAATTATGAGTAAGAGCAAAGTTATGGTTAGAATTGGTCTGAACAAAAGAGGATTATTGCTTTATGAGATCTTGTTTAAAACCTTCAGGTCTGTTTTTTTTTTTTAGGTTCAGTAGTTGTTGCTGAGGACAAGAACTAACAAGGTGTAATCATCAGTATCATTTACATTTTAGCAGCAGTGGAGTTTTAGAACTTTTGATAAAGATTTTGACAGGATAAAAGAATTAGCACTGTGCAATTTAAGGTTTTTCTATCATAAGAGATCCGTATGCATAGATCTTTATAGTTCTTTCAGAGTTAAATCTTCAGATGCCTTATCCTAGAATAATGTCTTTATAATTTGGATTTGAAATTCCAAGCGTGTCATCACTTGAAATATTTTAGCTTACCAGTATTACATTTGAGTTTATTCTTTCTTTCTTCAATGCATGTTCTTCTCGTTAGTATAGATGGTCTAATTTTTTTTTCACTTCACCTTTTTACACTTCAGTGCTTCACAGACTTCACTACCAAGATGTTGCCACATAAACTCAATACATTTTTTTTCCTTATAATTTTTCTTGATGCTTTCATATACCTTTTACTTAAGTAAACATAGGCGAGTGCAGGTTCTGACTATCAGGAGGAGTAGCTGTAACTGAATTCTTAAAAATTTAAAAGCAGTATACCACAGAAGCTTGGAAAATTTGATATATGTTTGGTAATCTATAAAAGGTAAGTGGCTGGTTATTTGAACACTCAGTACTAAGATTCAGAGTTTTAGTATTACGGAATCCAGAATGACAGAGGTTGGAAGAGACCTCTGGAGACTGTTGAAGCCACCCCCTCTGCACAAAGCAGGATCTGCTGCATTGGGTAGCAGTTACATAGGGACCAGATTTTGGGTATCTGCAAAAACAGGGACTCCACAACGTGTGTGGAAATGCTATTCCAATGTTTGATAGATCCTCCTCCCAGCAGATAAGGTTTTCTTATCTTGAAATGGGATTTCCTGTTTGTCAGTCTGTGCCCATTGCCTCTTCTCACTTGCATGGACAGCACTGAGAAGTGTCTCCCTCCATCTTCTTTATTCCCTTCCATCAGGTATTTATGCACATTGGTAAGATTCCCCCAAAACCTTCTCTTTTCATGGCTAAATAGCCTCGGTTGTCTCAGCCTCTCCTTGTACGTGAAATGCTCCATTCCTTTAGTCATCTCTCTGATGCTTTGCTGGACTCACTCTGGCATGTCCATCTCTCTCTCTCGTAGTGGAGGAGCACAGAACTGGACACAATACTCCAGATGTGGCCTCACCGATGCTGAGTTAAAGGGGAAGGATCACATCCCTTGTGATCTGCTCACCGGCCCTTTCTAACATGACCCAGGATGCTGGAGACTTAGTTTGCTGCAAGGGCACGTTACTGGCTTGTGTTCAACTTGTCCTCCTGGTCTTCCATGTCCTTTTCTGTAAAGCTGCTTTCCAGCCAGTTGTTCCTCAGCCTGCACTTATGCATGAGGCTATTCCTCCCCAGATACAGGACTTGGCATTACTCAGTGTACTGTTTTCATCATCTTCATTACCAGACTTCATCACTTTGCTTGCATTTTTAGTAGTAGTGGTAGTTTTTGTATTGCTTTAAGTAATGCATAAAGTCTCATTTTCAGGTTTTTCTTCTTCCAACCCCTTGAACTGTATTCTGTGAGTGATAAATTTTCCTGGTATTTTGCAGTTTGCAGTTCACAGAGCAAATTATTCAAACATCTTATTACTGTTTCATTAAAACCTTCTGTTTATGCTACATCACAAAAATGTTTTGAATTTTGAATTATCATAGGCATTGATGTTTTATGGTATTCATGCTGAACTCCACCTACCTTGTTCAAATTCTTTTTCTTTCCTTAGGGAATCTGAGAGATTTAATATCCTAAGATTTTCTTGTTACTGGCTATTTGGAAATCAACACATAACTCTTATGGCTCAGTAGTTGTCACTGATGTCACATGACAGTTATAGCTATTAAAAGTGAGCTTTTAGAAAATTATTGAGAACACAACGCCTTGAATTTCAATGACAGTCTGTTGCTGTATTATTCTTTGAAAACCCCAATACAAAAACTTTCGGTGGTTACATTTTAGTTATACGTGTTAATGAGCTGGAGGAAGGATGAACCAAGCAGGGTCAAAGCTTCTGAGTCATAAAAAAAGTTTAAAAGTACTTTAAAGTAGGGAATCTGTTAGTGATCTTTTTTGGGAATTTGCAGTGCTCTATTTCTGTGGCTGTAGGTTGGAAACAGATTGGATGTCAGACGGACTGTCAGCGTTTGTGTTAGTGGTTTTATAGGTGGGTGGTTTGCCAAGTAAAGAATTTTGCATTTATTGTAAAAGCTAGTAAGGTAACTTTCCTATAGCTAGCTAGGTATTAAAATACATAAGATATAATTAATGTATAACATGAATTTGAAAACTTACCTTCTGTTTCAAAGAAAAGGGACTCCTGAAACATAATTCACTATGAGAATATTAACATTTGAACCAACAAACTGAAAATACAATGTTTGGTGTGTGCTGAAAGGATTTGATGTGGTAAGTTTTAAGTAGCTTCATACTTTCTCTTTTCTTTCTGTTGCTTCTACCACAATACAGACTAATTTCTGTGTGCTTGAATAAACATCTACTGAATCAATATATGTGCATTTTTACACCTATATCTACAGCAGATGGTGGTGTATTATCTTAGTTGGTCATATACTTTATCTTACTGATCTACCCTGTCATCATACTTTGGAATATTACTCAAAAATCTGAGTCCTGGCTCACTAGAACATTTTGAGCACATAATTTACCACTTCAGAAAAAGCAGAATTGAAATGGCTCGCTTATGTCAGATGATTAAAACCTCTGTTTGAGCAATTCTGTGAATTCTGGTATGAGGTAAACAGTCCAGTGTTTTCAATCTGATAATCTATATGGTCCAGGTCCCTTGGGATGCATTATTCCCTCCATACTTACTGCCCCATTCTTAGTCATCTGAAACCCTTTCCCATGAGCAGAACAACAGCTTGAGATATGCCTAAATGTCATATAAAGTCATACTAAGAGGTGTGTGACAACTACTAGCACACACCATTCCCCTCTGCCTTAGTCCTAGAAATTCCTTGATACCACACAGAAAAAGTGATGGGTTACAAGTGTTCTGTATGAACAATATAGAATTATTCTGATTTCTTCTGTGTGTTGAATCAGTCCTGTTACTCGATTACGCAAATCTTACAATATAATTACTATTTGTTTACCTACAAATATGCTTTTAAATCAGTGTAACTTTGCAGGTAGATGTTTATTTGGTTACAGATTTTGTTTGTTTGATTTGCTTAATCTATTTAACTAGGACAAGAAAATCAAATCATAGTTAACCATGTAGGTTTATATTACATTAAGAAATGTGGCTATAAAGTAAAAGTTGGTTTTGTTAAATTGGTGCGCAGATCAGCATGATAGGAGGAAGACCTGAGCTGGAGCTATTTATTCTGTGACATTTTGAATGCTTAGTATGTTTAGCTGCTCTGGAGCAAATTAAGAAAGGTTACTACGAGAAAGACTTGATGGCTCTACTCAGAATAGTTGGCAGAATGAGAGAGCATAAATTAGGGCCAAGTGGAAAATTTCAAGCTGAAGTAGTATGAAAAACGTTTGTGGCTTGGTAGATGCGGTAATGGCTAACAGCAGCATTTAGGGTTAATGCTGAACAAAAAATACGTAAGAAACCCGGAAAGAGAGGTGTTGCCCTGATTAAGGAAGCAGGTGAGCACAGTGTAGCCTGTGTTTTAGCAGTTAGATCAAAGAACAAATTTTGGTGATGATAGAAAAAGTTGTGGGGTTTTTGGGTTTTTTTTGACCACTTAAAATAGTATAATTTATACAATTTGTCTGGTGAACAAGGAGGTATGTTCTTGTACATGTTTATTTGTATGATGAAGGTTTATATGTATTTATAAAGGAAGAGTACTGACAAATCCTTTGAAAGATGGTGTATGTCTTTCTGTGTGAAATAACTTCCTTTTCACTATTGGTCATTCGATAGAGTAATTGTGTTCTATACCATGGTTAATTCAGAAAAGCATTAAAGGTGTGTACAGATATTTTTGTTTAAATAGTACAAGACCGAGCTTTTCTACTACATTTATTTGGGTCCTGTTTTTGTTTAGTTTGATGATCCTTGAAGATAAGTTTTCTCAGGTATATCCAGTTCTGCATGAATTCAGATTGTTCATCAGTTAATATGTAATGAAACAAATGTACCACACAGTATAACGCTAAAATGACAAAAATACAGTTGATATTGAAAGAAATATAGAGACAGGGAAAAATATGAACTAATAAATCCTGCATAAAAGCATCTAAATACTTAATTTTAGTTGTGTAAAGCTTTTGTTTTGCAATGAAAAACCTAAAATATATAGCACTTTTGTATGTCTAGAATATAAATAATCTGGTGGCAGCATCATTCTAAAGTTCATGCATGTTTTTAAAATTATTTAGTGTTCTCCTGTAGTTCTCAATTTTATCCAGATGCCTGATTCAGTCACACCAAAAGCACATTACTGAACATTTTATTTATCATTGTATAAGGCTTAATTCACTTGCGAGTTAGAACTGCACTATTTTCAGTCGAGCTGCATTTCATACCTGCTCGGAGAAAAAAAAAAAAAAAAAAAAAAAATTGAGGTGGTTTTCTGTTTCAGTCTAAGATTTCCGAGGATGTTTTTTTCTTGAAATAGACTCAACAAAACAGAGTAATAGGCTTCTGGCACAAGTCCTGCACACTACATGCAATTAATGATTACTGCTTCCTTTATCAACTGGATTACTGATATTAGCATATTCACTGCTCTGATCTACTGATAGAGAGAATTTGCTTCTAAATTTTATTCATAGAAACAAAATCTGAAAATAACCCCCAAATTTGTAACAAATTTGTCATTTCTGTATACAGGAGACAGTTATCTTGCTTTGGAAAAACTTTTTCTCATTACTGAGTGTGCATGGGATAGTGAAATTGAAGGAAGGAAGATTTTCCTTCAGAATTTACTTTTATTGACATCAGGAAGTCTTTCAAGAATTCAGTAGGTGGGACACTTAGATGACATGGCAGATAGTGAGTGTATGGGTACTGGGTTGTGAAGAATGCTCCAAATTTCTAGTCGGTTTCCGTCTTAGAATGTTTTCTTAGAGGTAATTATCCCGAGTAAACCTGGTCAAGGTCCTGCTTGCATAATTGAAGTATTTTCTTTGTAACTATTTGTTTGAAATAGGATATATATTTTTAATAATTTCAGAGCTTATGACTCAGTATTGTCTGAGTTTTTGCAATTGCAAGGGGCCAGCATTTCAGTGGAAGAAGAAATTATCTTCAAGTGTATTTTCTAGTGTGTTAAAAACTTGCAGTGCTTTAGGATGAAAGCAAGGGGTCAGATTACATATTTAAGCATATCACATTTGGGAGAGAATTTGTAGCTGGAGATAACTGCCATTTTTTTACTTATGTTTCCTTGCAAAATAATCAAAAACTGTCATTGACAAACAGATCTATTTCTCTCTAGTGAATCTAAATGCAAGTTTCAATAACAAGCTATTCCACCAGCAGAAGATTCCACTGTATTATCACCATTGAATTAACTTTTAGTAGTGCATATACGTGAGACAGAGCCAGGTGACTATCTGTTTGTTGCTTTAAGCTGGGCTCAGTGGACTTGCCTGTTACTTCATATCCCTTCAGGTACCTGCTTGAAAAGGAAAGGAACAAGTGATATTTTAGTAATTCCTCTGTAAAGGGTCACTTAAAACCAAATTTTAGGGAAGTTATAAATGATGGATTTTGCACTCTCTCCAGCTCCTTGTGTCCCTCCAGATTCACAGTAAATTAGGTAGCTTAAAAATTGTGACTTCTTTGTGCAATTATTTTGAGTTGGTATCTCAAATCTTTGTTTTCATTCACGTAATCATTACCAAGCGTTAGAGGGCCTAGCTTTTAGTAACATGATGCACGAATCAATATTTCACAGCTTTTGGAAATAAACTATCATTTTGTTTTTCCAAATTCACCTTCACAATAAAGGCAGCATAACTTGCTTCACACAGACAAGCTACCATTTGGAGTATAGTGGTTTAGAGAGACAGCAGTTTTTTGTAGTGGCTTTTCCAACCTCTTCTGTATTAATATCAAACCTTAGTCCATGTAACTTGCTGCTGTACTGTTTAACTGAATGTCATTTCATACCCTCTGCAAGATTTTTTAAGATTTTAACATTTCCCCAATAAGAATCTACTAATGAAAGATGACCATTTGGGATTTGGTGTACAAAATCAACTTAAGTTGCAAGAAATGACATGTTACTCAGCTTGAATCTTTTGTTATTTTTTTCTTCAGTCTTTTTTATGTGAAGGAAGAAAAAATGCTGTAGCATGTTATGAAATAGTGTGCCACATGCACATAAAAATATATCACAGTAGGCAAATCTATAATTTAGTTGTAAGTATCTGGGAATCTAGGAATCTATTAGGAATCTATACATCATATTAGCAAAATAGTATCTATCCTGTACTATATTACTTTGGTAACATGATAACTAGGTTTGAAATGGAATCCAAAGGTCATAGTTGGCATCATATTGAGAATTACTTAATCACATTTTCCTTCCTGTCACAGACCTCATCTCTCTCCAGCCCTAACTACAACTGTCTACATTGCAGCAGGTGTGGAAACCCTCTAATATGTTCGTGCAATTTCAGTTTTTTAAACCGATAGTGAGGAAAATAGTTTTCAGAGTGCATATCAGCTTTTTTTTTGCGACGGTGGCACTAAAATAATCGAGTATTGGACTATCTGGGATCCGTAAATTCATTGTATTAAATGTACTTGTAATTTTTATTTTTCAGATTGTATCTCACAATTATTGAAATTATATCAGCAAATACTAAATTTACAATAACAACAGATAAAGACAACAATAAATTACAATGTTCATCCCTCACAAAAGCCATGATTCCCTGCATTGCACTTCCTCACTGCCAGTAGCAAACTTGTGTTTGTAAACTTACTTTGAGTAAGTTACATACCTGTGTTCTATTTAACAATAAAGCAACATAAAAAGTATGTGTAAGGTTCAGGACTGTTGAGCATTTGAATCTTTCTTGTGCTGAAAAACAGAAATTTCTAAATTTAAACTGAAATATTGTTTTTCTCCAAATGTCTGATTTGAGCTTCTGACTGGAGTAAAAGTTAAAATTGCACAGAACATAAGTAAGGTTGGGTTCAGTTTAACAAATCAACTTATGATAGTTATAGCACACAAAAAATATGGTGTAACTAAGCAAACATTGGCACAGTATACTCAGGATATTTGTAAGTGCTGAAGGGAAAATAAGCTTCTAGCAATTGATTTTTTTGTTTGTTTCAAAAGAAAAGAACATAAAAGTTTTCTGATTAAAAGTTATGTGTGTGATATAAGAAATACAATCAGAATGGTGCTTTTGAATGTATTTGAGGTTTTGTGGGGGGTTTTTTTAAGGAGCAAACATCCTTTGATAGAATATAAACTCATCAAAAAAACAGCATACAAAGTTAAGTTGATGCACAGAGACTAAGAATGACATTGTGGAATGTACCTTGTGGTCTTATCATGTACTTTAAGGAAGAATGTCTCTGAGAAACTTTAAAAAAAAGCTTTTCAGATACCATTCTATACTGAGATCTGAAGAATAATTTATTTTAGAGAGGTTCCCAGTTCTTGTAAAGAAATGTCTTGCTACCCATATTTCTAATAACTAATAGTAAATTTAATTGATACTTTCATGAGCCCTTCTTTGGAATTTCAGGAATGTTTAGAAGATTCTGTTACAGAAGTTTATTTGTGAAATAAAATATTTAAAATTTTATGTAGTCAAATGCATAGTCTCCTGAGTTGTGTGAGATTAAATGTTAGTGAATTTATTTTTACTTTTGTATTTGTTAAATTTTATAAATGTGGTATATTTATAATGGAACACATTTGTTATCTGGGACTATCACTCACCTTTTATAATTATTACCAGTTTTATAATTATTACCAGTCCAGACTAACCCTTGAGATGTGTAACAGTTTTTAGAAGTAGGTAAAACATTTTGGGAGAGAGAAAAAAAAAAAAGCCACTCTTTTACTCCAGATACACTTTTAGCCAACAGAGGCTCATAGTCTGTTTTTTTTTAATAATCATTGCTAGCAGACTAAGAAAATAGAAGAGATTCACAGAGTATATTGACAATACTGCATTATGTTTACTTTATGTAATAAAGAATGGTTATATATATGTGTATTTATGTATCTCCCAGGATCTTTTTTTTTATTAATATATATAATTATATTGTATATATGTGTATGTATATATGCACAAACACAAAAGTTATTGACAATTGGAATTTGATGAATTTCTAAATACTGTTAAGATTGCCATAGCTGTGTAACTTCTGGGAGTAATAATGCAGAGGAAAATCACTTCAGATGACCTTTTGGTTCAGTGTCGTGTTTTAGAAATCACTGAGTCTTTTTTGGTGCCATGCATGAAGGGGATACATCATGTTTTCCCCAGTCTGTCTGTCATGGTACCAAATGTGTGTTGGAAAAAAAATACTGAGAGATTTTAAAAAAAAAAAAAAAAAAAAG
>NW_009598775.1:49648-58774 GCF_000690535.1 Cariama cristata
AGCTATAAAAGAACTATAATAACTGATATTATAGAAACTTGGTATTACGTTTCTCTTATGTGGTCCTTTTGGTTGAGTTCCCTGTGAACAGATATCTTGCGTCACAAAGACTAAAGTTCAAGGCTGCTTGCTTGGCAGCAAGGACTGTCAACAAGAAAGGCATTCATTATTAATAATGAAAAAAAGTCATATCATTTTTCGTCTTACCCAGGGTGGAAAAGGACAAGAAGACATCAACACATTAAACTGTGTAGCTAACCCATCCTGTCCTCCTAAGACATAGTAATGAATGTCATATATGCAGGCTGAGACAATGTACGCTGCCAAAACATGTATATTTGTCATGCAATACAGCTTTCCTTTTTCGTTAACCTAGTGAGAGGCAGTATTTGCTTAAACAGGAAAATGAATGTATTTGCCAGCTGTGAATTCTGTGTCAGGGCACCCATTTTCAATGAATTTCATTTCAGTTCCTGGGCATTTTCTTCATAATTACATAGATAACGTGTCATTTTTGCATTTGAGGTTTGTTAGATAATCTGAACTCGGAGTTCCTATACAGATGAGTTATTTCAGCCCAGGTTAAGTATCTGGGTTTGTAGTTAATGAACACAGTTTGAATACCTCACCCTGTTCTGAACTACAATAAGACTATATAAATACATAAATAGATTTTTTTATTAGAGGAAAATATGCTGATTAATTTGTATACTAAAAAAAGCATCAGGATGCTTTTTTCTTTTTTCTGTAGTTTTTTGTTGTTGTTGTTTTGTTTTGGTTTTTAACTTAGCAGCTTTTTTTTTAGTTATTTGTAAGTTATCTGAGAAGGTTCCCAAGTATGTAGAGGGTATTTAGGGGGAACATTATTAGTTAACACATTCAAGAAAAAATAATTGATACTTATGGTGCGCTACCACTGTTGCTTCTATGCAGAATTTCTTAAGGGACACAGCCATCAATGTTTTTCTAAAATAGTTAACTGTTCTGAAGCAAAAAGCAAAACATTCTAGTGAAATTAAAACTGAAGTACAAGAATAAAATGCTCAGCTAATAGTAAAAGAACCCCAATCAACCATTAATATTCATTAATATTCAGCTTTATAAATTCTGTAGCTAAGGATACAGGACTCAGGAAACATTTGCTTCAGACTCTGGTCTTCATTTTGCACAATGTTCTAAAGTGCTTTTGTTAAATGCATGTTCTTTGACTATACAGGCAAAAGAAAAGAAAACATACACAGTTAGAATGACATTAAGTGGGAGTGTCTTTGCATGCAAAGTTCACTTGATGTGACTGTAACAATGAATGAGCAGCTGTTTGGAGTGTAGGTGAAGGACACGTCCCCAGTGGTGTCACAGAAGGAGTAAAAGGAATTATCAAGGGCTGAGTAGAGATTTTGGACTGCTGCTTCATCCTGTGTGAAGGTGTCTGCTGCATTCTTTTTGAAGCCTGAGGCCTGCTAATTCCTAACTTGTTTCGTATTGGTGCATGCCTATGACTAAGGGTCTATCAGCCTAGTATCGTATCTTTACATCTATGGAATGACCTTTGGTCATCCAGTCACGTTGATTATTGCCTGTTGGGACAAAAACCCTCTGCTACTAAGAAAGCCCATGTCTTTTCTAGCATTATTTTCTTCTGTTTATATGTTAGGAATGAGTAGTAGAGCCTTCTGGGCTGATGGTTCCTCTGACTGTCAAAACCAGGTGAGTCTCATGAAATCCATGGTATATTTTGACACAAGTGAGGTATAATAGAACATTGGCCAGGGGCAAGAAAGAGTCATCAGCCTTTGAGACCCATAGCTGGACACAGCTGAACTAGGGGTAGTCCAGCTGTCTCTTTTTCGCAGCAATCAAATAGAGAGGGATTTGCAACACTTTATTAGATTGTGTCCAGAAATGTGAAATTCATCATCAAGATTAACTTGACAAATTTAAACTTTTTGGAATGAAATATTTGAGTTTACACAATTGTGCTGTACTTTCTTCTTAAGAAGCATGAAACAGTTGTTCAGTTATGTGGCAAAACAGCTAAGGAAATGCAATGTTTGTGTTGTTTATTTTTTAATTAAAAAAGGAAAAGAAGAAAATTCTTTTTAGATTCTAGCAGTCTTTGATAGGTGGCCAGAGAAGGATGGGACTTTTTTTCATGAACATGACTTTGGCCCTTTAAGATTTGTCTGAATACTTGCCCAAGTTTGACTGAGTCAGACCTATTAAATAACTTTTAGAAGTTAATGGTTAAAATCTCAGGATTTTACCCCTTCTGAGCATCTTGTCCATCCTGGTACGGATCAGGCCATGTGTGCAAGTCCTGTAAGAACAGCTGACTGTTCTGCTCCTGGTTCACAGTTTCAAGGCATCTGACAGAGCTGTATGTGGGCTGCCCCCCCATCTGTAAGTCCTCTGGCCTGCAAGCTTGTTTGTGTAAGGGATTTTGGGCCAGGCTGAAGCAGGGCACTGGAGCACAGAAGAGCCTGTTCTCTCTTTGGTTCCCTCCTGCTGACACCGAAGCTTTGTAGAGGACAGAAGTGTCTGGTTTTGTTGGAGCAGGGATGAATGATAGGCTAGAGAGAACGAAAGAGAACGAATGAAGATGAAGAACCGATGGTTTCTTATCTTGTGATCCAGTCATTCCAGTTGGGATGTACTGTGTTATTTCAACTCTACGTATTGTACATTGACTGAGAGAGGATAAAGGTGTGTGTGGGAAAGAGGTATGTAATAAAATAATAAGCATGTGTGAATTCACATTACACAGATAAACGTGGTTCTGGTGTTTCATAGGATTTGAATATTTAGTTCACAATCTTAGTAATGTATATAATATACTTTCATCAGTATGCTTTATATGGGAATGTGTCTGTATATAGAATCATGTAGGGGTGGGTATGTATGAAAACAGTAAAAACAGTAAAAAAGTTTCTCCAGTAATTAACACTAACCGGTGTGTGTACAACTCCATTTTGTTGATCAAATTTTTGTTACTAGCTTGAATGAAATAAATGAGATCTAGAGCAATCTCAGAATTGAGCAAATACTTCTTTGCATGTAATATTTTTCAATGAAGGTAAATGCTAGGGAGAACCTATTAACTCAGATCAGTTTTCCATGTGAAGTATTAGCATTTGCAGTTTGTTTATGATTTCAGGGAGGGGCATAGGCTTTCTTCCTATGAATATCATATGTCATTACGGAGGCCATGGGATGCGTTTTGGTTTATTGTTTTATCTGTTAGTAATACATCTCATAAATCCCTAACTAGCAATGATTTTTCTTCAGCATTCATTAAATGCATTTCTGTAGAGAACCTGATAATCATAAACAGGATTAAAATGGCTGAGGAATTATGCAGAGGGCTGTCTTACTCCTCGACTATGTCTATTTTATGGCAATTGAATTATTTTGGCAAGATTTAGGTAAATCTTGTTAAAGTTTGCTTCTTTCAAATATGTTTCCTTCAATATTATTTCAGTCTTGAAAATCATGTTGGCTTTTCAGCAATAGGTTCTGAAATATTTAAGTAAGAATGTTAAGTAAATGAAAGCACACCTTGACTTTGTGTCAAGATGAATTTTTTGAGGATTGGTTGTATGAGTCAGGTGTAAATGATTATCCAGTCCTGATATTGCCCCTTATTTTCATAATACTGTATTGCAGAAACTTATAAAATGAGAATTTTTTTCATGTATTTTAACTTGAAAAGGGTCACCATATCCTTGAGAAAAATGTTCCTGCTAACTTATCTGTAGCACTGCAGGTGTTTTGTGTTCAGAGAGCCCAGGACTGCATTCACTGAGTGTTCAGACTTCTAGTTTCAGTGAGTTTGGCTCACAATAAATGGAGGATGGAAGAACACTACAGATTTTTTTTACTATTTGTTATTTCTAGTCTAGCTGCTGATTTTAGTTAATCTTGCTTTTGTTTTTCTGCTGTTTTGTTTATCTGTGACATCTTGAAGTTTCCGTGTCTGGAGATTACTAGTGAGTCCTTGCATGTATTTTTGTTCTTAACTATTCTCTAGTCAAATGGAGACAGTTCAAATATTTGACACTTTATCTTTTTATTGATATGTAAGATTCTTAGAGCCCAGCAATGTTACCTATCAGGATTAGGGAATGCAGTTTTGGTACCAGTAATACTGGCGTCTAGTAAAAATTCAAGATCCAATACTAAAACTGCAAGTATTCTACACATAATATAGCTGATACAGTAAGATATGTTCTACATCTTTAATAAGGGTTGAGATTGTCTCTGGAGCAGGAAGGTTATTATGTACGCAGGGGGGTATGGTCAGTCTCTTTAGAGTTCACTTTTGGGTAACCGGATGGCACTAAACACTTGTAATTAGATGTGAAACCCTTTGTGTGTAGGTCACCTGGCTTATGTTGACTGAGACCTGATGTTAGCACCTGATGACTCTTTAGTGGCCTGGCTGAAATTCAAGGCTGGTCTCAATTAATCTCCTGCAGCAGAGGTAGTTTCTTTACAATTGGCACCTGTGACGGCAGGCTCAGGAGGGAGCCTGAGATTTGAACAGGCATGCAGAATGATCTAAGGAGCCGTTCGGAGAGGCAGTCCTTACAGTTCAGAGCTGATGCAAATACATGGAAGTGTTAGAACTTGCACTATGCTGTGTTTAGCTATAAGGACAACAGGTATGTTAGTATCTGATATGAATAATTTAAATTTAAACTTTTTCTCTGTAATAATCCGCAAGATGTATACAGGATGGTGCTTTTCATTCGATGTATGCGTTTTGTGGATGTGGTAGCATAACTTAAAGAGAAAGTGAGTTACTTGTAAAATCTTGGCTTTGTATTGCTTTGAATGACCACTTCAAACACATGTTAGTATCTATGCTTGTCAGTCCTCCCTCCCTTCATTTAAATGCAGTATTTGCTAATTAATAAGGTTATCTGTTTGATATATTCTTTTCTGCCTTGTTTGAGCGGAAAATGAGCATGTGTTTTGGAGATCAGTATTCTGCTGTCTCACGGCTGTTTCCAGAAACATGTCTATCCTCTGTCAGCACCATTGAGAGGAAGGCACAAGCTTACCCATGCTAGCTTTAACTTAGCTGTCTGGCCGAATAAGAGTAAGGTTTCCGCTGCTTTTGTGCTCTTGGGATGTAGATGTAGAGGCCTTTCGTAGTGGAGAAGTTTGGTTTGGTGGGTGAAGCTAGAAGACGCTAGGTTGGAGGTTTAAGTTAGGACACAATGCCTTCTCTGTGTATATGAGCAATTAGATACTATACTGGGAAGTGCTACAAGCCATAAGATGATAGTTTGCATGCTTTTATAGTAGTTTTGAGAATACATTTAGCACCTTATGTCAAGGCACTTTATAAATATGTGTTATCTGACCTCACCAGTATATTATCTAACTCTTTTAGAGCTTTTGAGTAGCTGAATTTCATGTATCATTCAGGTTTACAAAAAAAGAGTGTATTCAAATAACAGCAGCTGTTCATAACTCCATTTTAGATCTTTTTCCTGTGGTTTTTTTGGTTTGTGATATTATTCTATGCAGTTTTAATGGAAAAAATTAATATAAATAATACTGTATTGATATTGTATTGGGATATAACAAAGCAAGGTGTACTTACCTGACAGAAGATAAAAGCTATGAGAGGATACTTTCTTAAGTTTTCATGTGGTCAGAATTAAGCTAAATCTAACCTTTTTGGTTAATGTCTTTCAGATTCACGATTTAATCTGAGAGTCTTTGAGGTGCTGTGTAAAAACAAGTTAGAAACTGCAAAACCAATTTGGAGGCACTAAAAATAAGTTAAATTTTAAGAGTAATTTATTTTCTTTTTTCTGTGCTGGTTTCTTTAATTCAAATATTTATAATAATTGTAATTTTTTTATTTTAGTATTAAAAATTTGATGTCGCTAAATTTCATCTTGAAAATATTTTTAATTTCATGGCCAAATTATAAAACGTAAAGCAATAGATACACCCACAGTGTCTCAACTGTAGAGCTAGTTTCAATTGGGCTAATATAATTCAAGAAAGCAATGAGAAAGTGTTACTTATGTGTGTAAAAAGTTTAAGAGAGAATTTTGCTAAAATATTATTTTTTCTTCAAGGTACATGAATATGAATGGGTTTGTAGGGAGGGGAATCTGTGAGTATCAAGTGAAAAGGAAAAATGTGAACTGGTCTCTCTGAGGTTTTGTTGTAATTTGAGGCAAATATTCTCTCATTAAAAAAGCAACACAAACTAGATGTTTTAAGACTGACATAAGCATAGTTAGAATGAACAAGCTTTAATGTATGTCCTTTATTTGTAAGGGTATTTGTGTCTATGATGACTGCAAGGTTCTTGGGAGTAAGGGAAGTTGGACAGGGTGCAAGTACTGCATTGTTTGTTATGCTTGTGGTCACGTTTAACAGCTGATGTAGAATACCTGCTTCTCTTAGTCTATTTCTGATACAAAACATTGAGCGTAACATTTTGTACATTACATTGTGCACATGCAACATGAATTCTATGTTTTGAGCTATCTTTCTTGGAAATGTTCATATTTCAAAGGACACAAACCAGGTGAAGGTCCTATCTAAAATGAAAGGTTGTTTGATACATGAGTAGAGCATAGAGGAGTCTCGTTGTACATGTGCGAAGTAGAATATTGAGAGGAGTCCTAGAGAAAGTAAGGAATGTCAGGTAATACATGTGTAAATGTTCAACAGGAGTAGATTTTAATGCCAAGTCTTGAATGGTCTGAATCCCGGAGGATGAGAAACTTGAACTTTATGCAGAAAGCAAAAGTGGTGAAAGTGCCAAAAAGCAGCAGAGGGAAAATGAAGACTGAATTCAATGTTACCAGTTTGGATTTCGTTCAATAAAAGATTGGAGAGGAAGGAATTACAAGTAAGAGATGAAGGATGGCCACCATTAACAAGAGAGAGTTTATTAGTGTTGATGAAAGCAAACAACTTCTAGAGGATATTGTAGAAAAATTTGCAGACTCTAGTTATTAACTGAGGAAAAGGAAGACTCAGAGATGTTGAATGTGACACCATACCAAGTGAAGTATGAAAAGATAAAACAATACCGATTAGAGAGTGAAGAGAGGAGGGAGCGGATGCTGGACTCATGAACAGTCCTAATAGAGGTTACACTAATGAAGTGTTTGGAAAGGTAGTATGGAGAGGACAGGATCCCTGAAGGATTCAGGGGAAAAAGTGCTTAGAAAAAAGCAACTGCTTCTTTCAAAACCAGCAGATAGAATAAACTGCAAAAAAAGAAGAGACTTTGTATATAAAACTGAACTTTCTCACACAGTACTTCTGTCCCTGTTTCAAGGCTTAATGAGCAGGCCTATATAGGCAGCTTTGTATCAATTCCATATGCAAAGCTGCATTTATGCCAAAGCATGTAATTCTGCAAGGGTTATATAGAGCCAAAATTCTTAAGTTTAAACAAAAAAACACACCACAAAAAAAATGAAACAACCAACCCTTCTCCTTATAGATTCTGGCATAGGAATGAGGTTGAGTCCTGGCATCTGACGTCTTTTTGCTGGAATGGTCTTTTGGAGAGTGTATAGCTGGCTACTTTGGAAAGCCTTGGTTGTGCTTCAGTATAAAATAAAGCTTAAAGCTACAAAAGCCTCAGTTTTAATTCTCCTGAGCTTCATCTTTATCTCTTTGTATGAAGATGGTTATTTAACTAGAGCCCTTCAGGCTTGGCCATAAGAGTTATAAGATGTTTTAGTTTAAATTCAGATTGAAAGCCACAAGAAAGAATTAGAGATGAAGGGCTAGATTTTGAAGAGTCATTAAGGTAAATTTAAAACTGACATAGTCCATCTTATGGGGTAGTGTCAAAATGATGAGGAATATTTTGAGGTTTACTGGTGAATGATGATAAATAAAGTCCTCAAGGGAGCTGTGAAGGTATTGTTCATTGCACTGGAGGGATCACATACTCACAGGGAGTGGGCAGGCTGTAAACTGTAAGTAAAGGACAGGGGAAGTGGAGATTCAGCTGCAGTTAATGGAGGATTTGTTGGTTTGGTACATGAGCATGTTAATATTTAGCTGTTATACATTAAAATGAGCTGCTGCATTGTGGACTAAGTCTGGTGGATTTAGATTCAGGCAGAATGTATGAGAGAGATCTAGCTGTAGACAGGATAATAAAAGGAGAAGTGGTTTCATTGTAGAAGGAAACTGCACTGATGTCCAGTTAATTTAATTCCTGCAGAGAAAAGATGCAACTTTTACATAATAAGATAATTAATCTATCATTTATTCTCCTTCTGAGATTTGACATTGTTTTAATTTTTTTTTAAGAGATTAATAATCTTTCACAAAAACACATCATGTGACACACTGATGTCTTCTTGCTAACAAAAACATAAAACTTCAGCAGGGTGTGTCTATGTTGCCCTGGTATGTATACTTAGAATTGCATTTGGTGGTGGTGGTTGTTTTTTTAAAAAACCGCTTTTATTACTATCACATGAAAACAAGCTGTAAATTCATGTCCTCCTGCTTATTTCGTACTCCAAGTTAAATTCTTTCCTTATGATTTCATAACAGCAGCAAAGCGTCAGATGTGGTGCAAATTAAGGAACAAAAAATTGGGGCAAACTTTTGTTGATTAATAAATTTGTGAGAGAATTTTAATTTAAAATAAGTGTATTCAATGTGAACAAAATAGAGATTGTAGTACTGCAAGTGACTTGTGTCTATATAAAATAAGAAAACAGAATTTTGTATAAAAACAAATTTGGGTGAAATATATGTAAGTATGCCCTCACTATTCAAACGCTCACTCTTTCTCCTATCTAATGCTTAACAAAGAGCCCACAGTGGCAGCAGGCAAAGGTAGGCTTCATCACTTCAGATAAAACTGTAGACTTTTTTTCTGAGTACTTTGTAGCCCTTCCATCCTACATACTGAAGCTTTAAGCTACTTAACAAATCGAACACAATTTTCTGTGATTCATGCTCATGAATTTTGTATATTTTTTTTAAAAAATATGAGTTTTTAAATTTAATTCTGAGTTAATTTTCCAAGGGTCATGTTGTTGTCTTTTCAGCTGGAATTTTGGAAGAATATTATAGGGCAACACTACATGTGACACACTGATGTCTTCTTGCTAA
>NW_009598776.1:0-512 GCF_000690535.1 Cariama cristata
TTCCAAGACAAGTCTGAGCTCTCAGAGGATAATTCCTCAAATTCCACATCAGGTTGAGAGCGTTGTAGTTGCTGCGGTATAAGGAAGATGCGAATATCTTGTTTTACAGTGCTCTAGGTCTGATTGAACTGTGGGCTCCTACTAGAAGAGCAGTCCTCCTTCCCATTCCATTGGTCGCCTATTAACTGTCATCTGTGACACAGCAACTGTGTTGGTTCAGCACCAAAGGGAAAATAGAAACAAAGGGATTCTCATACCTCTGTTCATTCTCTGTTTATATTTGGTAAAAATCCTGAACAGGAAATAAACAGTCCTGTACATGAACTCTTAATAAATTTTCAGGGCCAGGTGATATTTATTTAGTGATTCTTCATGATTTAAGATAAACTTGCAGAATAATGACTGTATGTTACCCATTTCGTGAATTAGTTCCCATCAGAGGAGTGAAAGAGGTAAACGTGAGGCTATTTTTTTAAAAAGTCTTTTAGAGTGAGAATTGGGAACTACAGGTC
>NW_009598777.1:0-10341 GCF_000690535.1 Cariama cristata
ACATGAAAAAGCAGGTTTTAGGTTAAGCATTGATTTTCTGGGCTTTCCATTCTTCACTGGTTCACCCCAACTTCTAACACAAACCCTGGCAGGATGGAAGAAATCATCTCATGAACTAGTTTGTCTTGTAGGCTTATATCCTTCAATTTAGAATAAATGTATTAAGCAATATAAAGTTAGGACTTTCTAGCTGAAATATTTTCTATTACTGTGATCGGAAAATTCTCCTTTGTGGAAATGGAAATTTTGGATACTTCATCAGCAAGATTATTTTTCCTGTTGGTTGTGAGAGTCCCAAGCTCCCTCTGTGCTCTGAATAAATTGTATCAGAAAAGTGGAATAAGAAAGGTAGTATTACCAGACAACTGGGTACTTATTACAAACAGACCCAGTTTCTTTCTGAAATAAAATTGTTCAGTCTGGTTGATCACTGGATCAACACCTTATCTTTGTTTTCAGTTGCTAAATCTTGTTAAAGAAATTAAAATTTATTTTTCTCTGATAATGTGTTTCTGCGTAAACTTGTCATGGTTGCTCTAGATAAAATCTATTAAACAGGTGATGTGATCCTTATCTTGGTGGATCTGAAAGTGTTTTTCACTTATCATGATAAACGTTTAAGATATCATTCATACGTAATGGCAAGATGTGCTTCTAGAGGATTTATGAGTGCTGAAGACAAATCTGTTATGACAGTCACTCTGCTCAGGACATTTCTCAGGTTCTAGCACCATGAGCTTGGGAGGACATGAAATAGGATGGATAATCTAGCTGTTTATTTACCTCAGCTGCTGGGAGGAAGTTAATATAACCCAAATCTGAGTTAATATGTATTTCTTCTTCCCCTGAATACTGGCATTACTCTTCCTTCTTAGGACTTCTAATTATGATGGGTGACAGCAATTAAAAGAGATGTATGGCACTGGGAGGTGAAAACTGGCCAGGCAAAACTATCTGTTAGTGCATATGGATTGTAGGGGGATCCACAAGCTAAGCAGCAGGATAGGGACAAATAGATTATTACAGTTTAGTGCAAATGAAGTCCTAAATTCCTGGATAATCCTTTGCTTCCTAAGGCAAAATTTTTATCCTTTATAAGGGCAGATTCCTTCTTCAAGCTTTCAGGCAAGACTTGTTTGAGCTAACAGCCAATTGGCATTAGTATCTGGGGACACATTAGAAAGTATTTTTCTTGCACAGCTATATAGTCAGAGTTGCAAACACTCCTCTCTCCGACTTCAGGACTAAAGTAATTAATTGTAAAATGGGCACATTACATGATAATAAACTATGACTGCAAGCAGAAGCTTTAACTAATATAGAGTGCATATGTCAGATTTTACCTGTTAATATCTATTATGCTTATTAAAACAAACAAATTTATCTGAGTCATAAGGAGGCTTGCAGGAGTACGCTTTTTCCCCCCAAATAAAAATGCAGTTATTGCAAGTGTTTATCTTGTATTGCACTTATTAAATAAACTTAAAGGAGTAGGAAATATGCCAGGGAGGCTAATGGCATGAGTTATGACAACGAAGCAGATAACACTTTAAGATGAAAACGTGACTACATCTGACATCTACAGAAATAACAGACCTTTCACTGTCTTGTTCTCACTTGGTTAAATCTTTGGTATAAAGATTTTTCTTGCATACTCACAATTAAGGGTATATTTTAAACCCAGAAAATCTTCCATGTAAAACAATGTTATAAATAGAATTATGAGATCAGTGTTTCCCAATTCCATTTTTACCCTACGCTATAAAATTGCAAAACAACAGTAGGATTGTGTTTGCACCTTTATCAAGATCCATGTGTTATGACTGCATCAACATATCAAACTGGAAAAGTATCAAGGGACTAATTCAGTTCAAGACGGAAGAAATTTTTTCCCTTGCCCCCGAAGGACAGCATTTTCCAAGAGAGCTGGTTGCAAGATACCTCTTCCTCCCTACTTAGCCTGTGGAAATAGGATGTGGCTCAGGATACGAAGCAAAGCTACCTTTTTACACCCCCTCTTACAGTGTCTTGCCAGAGAATCCGTCTTCCCTGTGTTTCTGGTCTTGTGTTATTGGAGCAAGCTAAAAGTCAGATGCAATGTGTAGGCATTCGTAAGCTTTGTTGTTTTGACCCCATATGCACTGGAAAAGAAATATGAACTGACCTAGCTTTGTTTGTTGTAATCTATCAAATAATTATTTTCCTTTTTTTTGTAATATGAGCAGATCTATTTATAATTCTATGATGATTTATTTTCTTAAGCAGATACTTTAAATCAGTATCAGAATCAGATTGGATCAACAGAATGCAAAATGTTATTTTAATAACCTCTTTCAACTGTCTCAAACATAGAGCCTTGCCTAGAAATTTCCTATAAAATCGTAGAAGTTATCCACGTCTGCACATGTTACTATTTATCTGGTCCATGATAATCAGTCACGAAACTCATTAGCTAAGGTGAAATGAAACTTCTGTTAAGAATTATTTTACAAGATCATTCACAGTTTCAAATTCCAACATGGCCAAAGTGTCTGGAGGCTCAATCAACATTTTCACATGTTGGTGTGGGCCACGATGGCACTTAGCCTGCAGTTAAAATAAGCTCAAAGTTCAAGCATATATCAAAGCATTTCCCCAGCCAGCCTCTATTTTCCTCGAGTCCCACTGTAGATTGTGTAAATCTGGAGGTGTAAAAAATGTTTAGAGTCTACGTTATAGACAAGGATCATAATTTCAAAGGACAGCAGAGATATTTGGGATCCAGGATCACAAGTCCTGTGAATAACACCAATACTGAGAGAACACCCATGAGAAATGAAGTGCTTTGACATTCTTGAACTGAACGTTTTTTAAACTCTTTTCTTGCATAAGCAATCTTACAACCTATTAATTTATAAAATTTTTAAACTCTAAATTGCCTTTTGCACTAGAATTTTTATCATGTAGAGATCTTACAGAACACACTGCAAGTGGTGTTTACAAGTGGCTGTAAAGTGGGAATTCACAACAAATACAAGTAAATAACATAGCAATGATAACAAGTAATAACATGGTTAGCTTGTGGTGGACATATTGGATGTGATATTAGAGTAACATGGCTGGCAATGCTGGAATAATTAATCCTGAGTTACTGGTGGCAAATGCTACGGTAGGAACACTTTGTTAATTTACAGGTGGAGCACCTAGGAAGAAATTTGTACTAAGTAGAAATTCACTTAGGGTGGCTGGCTGCCGAGAAAAAGAAGGAGAAGGAAGCAATAGTGTGATCATGTTTAAGGTTGTACGAAAAATTGAGGTGAAAGGGAGAGAAAAAAGGAGAGTTAGGTACCCCACCTGAATTAAAACTTCACAGAGAATACAAACCTTGGAGAGATTTTGAGACAGAATTCACCCGGTCACACTATTATTGAACACCATCCAGTGATGACAACGTGTAGGTCTCAGCTTGACCCTGGGATTCTTTGGACTTGTGAAGGAGAAGAATGCTTGAAAACATAGTGCACATCAAAGACAAAAAAAAGTTGTAAGAAAAACTGTAGCCTTTGAAGAACAGACACTATTTGGGAACATTTTGTTGCAACTTGAAAGATAGCTCATATTGCGGATAGTGAGAGCAGACACTGTAATGTTTTCACAAAGCATAAGACGTATGCGTGTATAAGGTGTGTGATATTCAATGTGTGTATTCTGTGGAGACAGAAAGTGGTAAAAAACTGTATGAAGTATTTTTGTACCGAAGACATGTCGTGTATGAGGGCTTGATCAGATGAGCCACGTTCACGGAGAATTTAACTACACTCCTTTTGTATAATTATTATTTGAATTCTTTTCTGACATTGATAGTGCCCTGATGTCACTCAGCACACTTCAGTAGAATTAATCTTCTGCTATGCAACTGTCGCATCGGAGTGACATTTTTCACAGGTAGTGCTGCTTAATTTGTGCAGAGATAGAAGTCCAATGCCAGCTGCCTGGCTGGAAACTGTGGTGGAGCGTGGTGGTGGTGTTGCAGGTGGCCCCCCAAAAGTTTATGACAGGCAGACAAGTGCCAGTTGATCATTTAAGATGGTATTAGTCACACATGAGTCAGGCTGAAAACAGGGCTTCTCGTCAGTTGTCTCAACTCCCTCTTCAGATCATGGAGTGTCAGACCCCCTCTGAGGGTAGTTCATCTCATCTCTTTTAGAAACCCATTTAAAAATTAGATAAATTGTCTGCTGAAGAGGACTCTTTTTCTTCATTGAGTAGAGCCTGGATGATGAATGTGGTCAAGACACTAAAGTTTTAGATGATTAGTAGTGCGACAAATCTTACCCTGGGTAGCCACAGGCTCTTATTTAACATTAAAGGCAGGTCTAACCTGAGCACAGGGAAGACTAAGGGGAGTTTAAGAAGCAGGGATGGTCACTGGTTGCCACTCTCTTTTCCTTTGCTAAATGAATCTCAGGAGAGGACAGAATTTACCTCTGTTTGTGACAAACTTGCTATTCTATATAATCTCCTAATTTAGTGGGTAGTCTGAGCAAACAATTCCTTGCCATGAGGCAGCACAATATTTCTTAAGCTCCATAGATGGGCTAAGGTAGTTAACCAACTTGTGGTTAAAATAAGCCTCAAAACTGTGCATATATCAAAACATTTCCACTACTACTCTTGCTATATTTACCCTGCTCTATGTTGTGTAAGAATAATTTACAGTGTACCTTTTGTCTAAATTACTTTAATGGACCCAAGTCCAGAATGCATATAGTAGTTTTCAGTACTACATGATAGAAGCATTAAAACTCTGGAGGAAAATATAAGCTATTTAAGATTGTAGTGGAAAGAAGTGTATTTTATACTATTTGAGAAATAATGTGTTGTCTTGCAATTACGGTCTGTATCCTATTATGCCTGTAAAGGGCAGAAATAATTTCATACTGTACAGCTAAACTTTATGTACCCTTGCTTTGCAACAGATCTGTTAGACAATTTTTTTATTATTGGTTTTGCAAACAATAATTGTTTTAAAATAAGCAAGCCAATTATGAATTTTTCTCTCCAGCTATGTGACGTGTTCTGGTGTAGACTGCAGTGGTCTTTGTCCACTGCCAGGGCAGTCTTCATGCCTTCTCGCTTTCCTTTTTCTTACCCCTCCTCTTTTTTCCTCCTACTTAGCTAATTTCACATCCCACCTCCTGAAGGAATTGATGGGTTGGACTGGCTGAACCAAGGGCACTAACAGAAGAGTAGGAAATGGAGCAAGGGAAATACATTTTCTTTGTAAAGAAAATGAAAGCTTGAAACCGGTAATCACCTTTTTAACCTTTTTTTTTTACCTTACCATTGTACTGAAACTGTGATTTTGAACTGAAGATCACAACCTCAGATGCTTTGCCACGTGTCCTTCTTAAATGACAAGACTACTTTAAAAACAGACTCTTGATAAGACAGTTACAGACTTGACCTTAAAGACAGATGTCATGTTTCATTGTGTTAAATGTTTCAAATTATTTAACTTATTTGCTTAGACAATGCTATTGGGGAATTACCATCAAAGGTCACGGGGGATCATTTACTTTCTCTCCGGAAGAGTGCAGTTTGGAAGTTCCCTTCTTTCACACTTCTGAGAGAACATGGAAGAGATGGAGGCAGAGGAAGAAACCCCTGTTGCGCCCTGTGGGTTTAGGTAAACAGTGGTTCTATTTTTTCAATAGCATAAGTAAAGCTTGGCAGTTAAAGTGGTCTTGTAAGCTAGAGTGTATGACCAGGTAGTCTGAAATGCAAAATGCCTTGTTTTAGTATTTCTAGTGTACAAGGAATATGCAAAAGGCAACCTTTTCAGTAGGGGTAAGAAACATGCTTGGAAGTACAACAGGATACGTGATAAAAACTGCTCACTTGAAAGCTGATCAATGTGTAGTATTACTTCTTGTCCAGTGGATTCAACTCTATAGTTTTCTAATGTCATGCAAATTAAGTACCATGAGGTGACTGTTCCCACTCTTTCCTATGTCATCCATTTCTACCTCTGTCTTTGCATTGCTTTTTTATCCTTAGAGAAGTATGGACTTCTAATGCTATATTATGACAATTATAACTGACACCTGGAACTGGCAAATTCACTGTCAGAGTTCTGAAGCAGCAATTATTTCTATACTAAAAAGCCATTCCTGATTAAAAAAAAAAAAAATAAAAAAAGGAGTCAATTACTTATCAGTCTCTGTCCAAGTTTCTCTTTTTGCAAAAGTATTTTGAAAAGGTCATGGTTGAACATGTGTAATTTTATCTTTGTAAAACCCATGTGTATGAAAAATTTCAGTCAGTTCCTAGGTTGCGTCATGTCATTCAGATTATTTTGGCTGATGCTTGAATTGGACCAAGTGTGGGTAACACAAATGGCAGGTTTTGAATGAACATCCAAACAGTCACTTCTGTTCCCTTCCAGTCTGATAATTTCTAAAATTGCAGTTTAAGGTTTTCAGTGTTGAAAAACAAGTTTAGCATGTTTCAGGGTAGTATAGCAAAGACCAAAATAACAGAATTTTACATAGAAGTCTCTCCAACTGTATCAGGAATTTGAACTACTTCTGTTCTGGACTCCAAATTTGACATTGAGCTTGACTTTCAGAATTTAATATAATTTTTTTTTCTCTCTTTATTTTTTTTCTCACAGAATTTCCCTTCTTCCTTGTTGCAGTGTGACAGCATGTATTACTTTTTTGAGTTAATCCTTGAAACCACCCATCACAAACCTATATTTCATTTTTGTTTCTTGAGGAAGAGGAAGTTAGTCCTTTACATTTGTGTGAGACCACTGGCAGCTTCAAAAGCCTTTCAGACCAAGGGGCTGTAGGCACAGGAGATGAAAGAAAACAGGCTATTATATTAGGCTGAAGATAAGACTGGTAAATGCTTATTTAAGTGAGAAAACTACAGGTTTTATTTTAAAAAAAAAATGGCAAACTTGTTAATGAAAGTTGTTACTGCAGTGTGGAAAATGGGGAGGTAATTCTTATTAGAACATTTTTGTACCTGACAAGGCAATCCCTGCCCCCACTCTTATTGTTAATGTGATTGTTTAATTAATTAATGTTATCCCTTTTCCTGCTGGGCAAGTTCTTTCTCAGATTTGTGTGAGAAGGTAAATGGACTATAGTCTGATGGAAGGTGTTTTCTTCAGACAGCGAGAGTTGGTGGAATTAACGTTGCAGGATGTAAGTGTCTTGAGGTGTCAGGAACACCTTGAAAGATAAAAAAGAGAACTAGGGATCTAGAAGAACTTTCATGCAAGAAGGAACCTAACTCTCTGATGTAAGTGATGACCCAACCCTAGTTTTACTTTAAGTGCCTTAAAATGGATTTTAGACTACCTGTGTGAGAGAAATCCTGCTCAGCAGATGCCAACTTTGATGGGAATGTTTGATTTTGCTGATATGGAGTGGTGTGGATGAAAACAATTAGTGTATGAATTAGTGAACTGATCAAGGATTTATTAATTCCTGAAGTCTAGTTCAGCCCAAGTTGTAGTTCATTTAGCTGATAAAGCTTGCAGAGCTCTTTCAGTTTTGCATTAAACTTTCTCTAAGAGCTGAACTGAAGGTTTAGAGTGAAGAGGAATCCCCCATCTCCAAAACAGATGACAAGAAAAATTTCTGTTCTCCATAGACTGTTTTAATCTGTTGTGTCGGGAGGGGGAAAGCATAGAAGGTTAAAGAACTACTGATCTTGTGTTTGAGGGAAATTACATACTTCCATTTCTCTCTAATAGCAGTATACGCTAGAAAGAAGGACATTACAGAATTGTGTACTGTAATTGTAATGAAAATTTTACAGCACTTATTTCTCCCACTTTCTGAAACACCTTATCTAAAGTGTCAGAATAATAGTACATCATAACTCATAAAAATGCACCCATCAACCAAAAAATTACCACTCTCTGGCTGGTTTAAAAGGGTCCAAGTGCAAACAGAATAACTCACCTTATTTATCAAATTCTGTCAATAAATTTCTGGGCTATAGAGGATACATACTCAACTTTCTTGTGACTCTCTAGCTACAAAATAATGAAGGGACTTTAATTTAATTGTGGTTTAGATCTAAACCCAGAAGGACCTTATATCTGAATGGCAAGCTTCATAAATTCTGATTAATGTTAATTCTGAGACCCCAGAAGCCCAGGCTAAAGATAATAATAGATGCAATTTTTTTATAATTCTCTTAAGAGGCACGAAGAACATCAACCATCGAAGAATCATTTAGAGCAAAGTCTGTATCAGGGAAGGCACTAAACTTGATTGCAACTAATTTAATCAAAGGAATAGCTTTTAGAATCTGTAGGTAATTTCTACAGATATTGTAAAATAATAAAAAGTTGTAGGAGCTAAAAATTAGGAGATAACAGTGGGTGATCAGAAAGCTGTGATTACCTCATTAGTCATGAAAATCAAGCACCTGTGCTTTGTAGCAGTCATAATAATTTCTTTCCTTAATCCCAGATACAACCCTCTGTGCAAGTGTCTTTAGGGACTGTGAACTGTTTTCAGAAGTCCTAGGTAAAAAGTATTAAGAATATTTTCTGGAATGAGGATGGGAGGTATGAGAACAGTTTCTGTTACTTGTAGAACTGGCAGAACATTGCTCTACTGGAAAAGGTATTGCATTGAGATTGAAACTTTCCCCTGGAACATATGTATTTGACAAAATTTCAAACAGAATAAAAGACATTGAACAAGTCATTTCAATGAAGTCCACTGTGAGTTTACTGAAATGTTTTTCAGTTGACTGTTAACATTTATTCATGTTAAAGTAATCAAAATGCTAACACCAATAACATTTATTCATGTTAAAGTAATCAAAATGCTAACACCAATTTTCTATGGCCTTTTTGTAATTAAAATAATGACTAAACTTCTGAAATACTTTAAAATTAACAATATTTAAAATAAAACAAAATCACACTTAGTGCAATATTTGTGTAGAAACACTGTCTCTCTAACCTCACATGGAATTAAAAAAATGCTTAAGCAGGCATAAGCCTTGATGAAATTTATTTGACTAAACTAGGAGCAAAAAGCATGCTAGGCATTTCCTGAAACTAGGAAGGCTTATAATTGTACTATTGAAATACATGGAAGTAATACTTAAAATAATTTGTTGCTAAGTAAGAGATCTTATCTTAAAGGGCAACTAACAATTTGTAAACAGGCTTAGCACTTTTCAGTTTGCAAATATACCAATGCATGTGCAACCATCCCCATTGTAACTTAGAGCTGGTGAATTAAGCTAACGTAGTGTAGTGCTGTCATAGATGTAAGACACTCCCAGTTAAATAAAAAAGTATTTAAACAGAGCATTACAGAGATGATGATGACATTATGCCAATATTTTCTGTGGGCTTGCAGTTGAGTACCAGTCTGTGGTTCTCGGATTAGAGAGAGATTTGATGGATTCTGAGGTGCAGGAGAGAATCAGAATACAACTGTAGTGACAACAGCATGGTTCAACATAATGACTGTATCCACCTTTTCCTTCCTGTGTTAGATGTACACTGCTTGAGAAATGGGTTAGAGCTAGCAAAGAGGTGTCAATACTTGATGAAAAGAGAAAGATGAAGGGATACCTGAAAGCAGAATGTGCATAGGACAGAAGAGAGATGGTCCTGAGGAGAACTATGAATATCAAAATGTTTAAGACAAAGTGGTTTAATGCTTAAAACGGCATTCTTACCTCACTAGATGAGCAGCCATTGAATAAACTGATTTCATCTTGTAGAAGAAAATATTCTGCAGCACCACTAAACAGTCTTTTAAATAATAAGAGACATGTGTGCCATTAGAGGAATTTAGGACTAAATGATCAATATTTTGGAAACAGACCCTTAGTGACACAGTAGGGTGCTAGTAAGTTTTAAGCAGCAAGCAATCTTAACCCCAAACCACTCTCATCCTGTTACTGAAAATCATAACCAAGAAAACTCTCTAAACTGAATGATAGTTTAGAAAGCCGATGTTGGTTAATTACAGCACTGGGTGCACGGGGGATTGCTCCTCCAAGCATGCACACCAAGTAAAATCAAGATACATATTATATACCGTAAAACATTTGCATAAGATACATATTATACACCGTAAAATATTTGCATATTCATAGTACACTGCATATTTATTGTTATTCATACTTAGGATTGGTTATAAGTTTCTTGCTTTTGCTTCTAACGTAAATTAGTGTGCATCCTCAGTAAGCACTAATGAAGCCTCTACATTAACTATGCATGCTCCCCAAGCAGGGTTTTGCCCTCTTTTGGGGGGGGCATTTGAGTTGAAGGTCGCGATCTCCCATTACCACAGTTAACTTCTGTCA
>NW_009598777.1:10358-11627 GCF_000690535.1 Cariama cristata
ATGGCTGTGGGTTGTAATGTGTTATCGGCTTGGCTCCCTTCGTGTCTAGAACTCCCTCTGCTGAAGGCCTCTCTCCACATTCTTGCCTACTAGCTTAGGTAAGTGTCCCTTCTTTTATCATTTGTTCTTTTTCTTGATGCTTCCCAACCTTGAGATGCCAGGCTAAAGAATGTGCCTGCTTTTCTGTTAATTTAGCTGAATTATTTAACCTTTTGCTATCAATTGCCCCCTTTGGAAGCAGTAAAAATTTTCTTACTACTTCCATGTATTTTTCTCAATAGCTCTTTTGACACATCCTATACAGATCCCTAAGATGACTATAATTATGATTGCTAAGATAATTCCCTCTAGTAGCATAGCTATCCATCCTTTCAGGGACCATCCACTTAATTCTTGAAGGGTGTTGTTAATCCAACTATTTTCTGATCGCTCTAGAGTCTTTTGCTTCTCTTCTCATTCTGTCCAATTGGTAGTGCAGGTTATTAGAGACATTGGGGATGTGGATACAGCAATGTTCTTTGTCTAATTTGAGATATCCACACACTCCCTGTTCTTTAACCAATAACAAATCTAAGGCTAGCCTATTTTGTAAAGTCATTTCAGTATGAGCTTGGATTTGCTTATTAGGATTTTGAAATACTTTTTGTGTAGCTCTTGACAGAGTTTCCACTTGCCAGGTTAAGTTTTCTATTAACACTCAATTTTCTAAAGCCATTAATCCTGGTAACAAGAAACTCCGCAATCCCCAGCCAAATTCTACTGTTGCAGAAGGCCCCATCCAGGTATGCAGGTCTTTTTCTGTCTCAGTATCTCCCCTAACTCGTCCTCAATATTGGGCTTTGATTGGACTCTCTTTCCAAGTAGGGCATAAGGTCAGCAATCCTAAAGTTACTTTCCTAGTTACTGTGTTTAGTCGCAGCCGAGTAATCCAATATCCATCCGATGTGACCAATGTTGTGTAACCTGGAGATGAATTTTCCTGCCTACAGTATTCATTTGAAAAATTTTATTCTCTACAGTTTTTCATTGTTGTCGAAGTAGAATTCAGGATCATTATTTTACTGTGTTTTAGCACATTGGGACTTTTCCAATTGGTTTTGCTAATGTTATGAATGGGCTGCTTCACACCCCAATTAAAGCACCACTCCACATTCCCTATATATTCCCAATATCCTTTCAAAGATCTGCTCCAAGTTTTGATTTTTTTCCTAAGATTTGTACATTCAGGAGCAGACGTCACATTGGCAGCTCATGGCTTGGACAGGAATA
>NW_009598778.1:0-2399 GCF_000690535.1 Cariama cristata
AGGTGTGCAAAGCACCGAACAGAGAAAGCAATCCTCGCTAGAAATGATGACACCTGCTCTTTTACTACAACTACATCTATTGCTTCGTCCACATGACTGGGTGAGTGATTAAAGTTAATTTTTCCAGGGTGTAGACAGAAAAAGATAGATGTCCCACTAATCTATGTAAGGAAGTAGTTCATTAAATGCAATAACAATGCTATAAAAAATTATGGGCTTTAGTTTCCTATTAAAAAAGAGCTATGGGGTTACACTTCATTTCTAGCAAGGCCGTGCATACTACTTAATTGCTACCAGAAAGACCTTCTGGATAGGACCGAATAACAAAGCAGAATCAGATCCAATAAGAATCTCTTCTCAAAAATATCTCTGATTGTAGCTTACATTATTTACTGTGAATCACCAATGATTTGGACTCACCTTGACGGTCTATCCGACATACTACCTCAACAGGCCTAGATGAGTCCCGAAGAACAGAAAACACAATAAAACTACGGAAATACAAGAAATGTATCAAAAGTGTATGAAGCAGCCTAGTTAAAACTTAAGTAGTTAGAACAGAAATAAATTGCAAAACACAAAAGAAACCACCACGGGAGATGTGTCGATAAAAACAGGTGAAGGCTATCCCCTTTTCTGAAAAATACAAGAGATTTGAACCAACGATACACATCTTTGTGGCGCCAGAGATCAAATAGAGACATACTACAAGATGGAAAACAAACAGACTGCTCTGGAGTACAAAGACAGCTTTGGAAAAGATTCTGACAGAACAAGAGGCATCAACACAGGGATTAGAGAGGTTCCAAAGGGGTCCGAGACCAAAGAAGTCTCGAGGGCACAACAAGAGAATTGAATAAAGTGCAGGTGTCCCGAGGGGACTGGGAACCGAATGGAGGTGTGCCAAAGGGATGAGAGGACCGAAGGACCGACCAGGGTAACGGATGCAGATTCAGAAAGGGTTCTGAGGTGAAAAGAGGGGTGCAAAGTGCCCTCCCGAGCCAAAAGGGGGCTCTAGGGCATAGGGTATATCTCATGAGAACTTGGCAAAGGGAGCAGAGGAGTCCTGAGGCAGCCTGAGAGGCCAAAGAAACCTCAGAGATAACAGTGAGGAACTCTGAAGGGCATTTCAATGAAGTACAATGTCATCAGGGGGCAGGGGGCTGAACAAAGGCATCCTAAATGGCAAAGAGTAAGATAAAAGCACTCTGAATAGCACAAAAACATAAACTCAAAAGGGAGCTAAGGTGCTACAAGCATGCTGCTGTGGAGTATAAGAGAGGACTCAGAAGACATTGTGAGAGAGGGTAGAGGAAATAGGAGGGGGCAGGGTAAGAAAAGAAGGCTTTGAGACACAGTGAGAGCCTTGGAGTCTCAGGAGTGTGTCTAGGGGAACTATGGATAACCAAACAAGAGAGGAACTGAACAGAGACACCCTCGATGGCAGAGAGAAAGATAGAGGAGCACTGCATAGCAATGAAAGGCAGGAGGCTCTGACGGAACAAGAGAGATAGAAGGGGAGATAAAGTGCTACAAGGTGCTGTGGAGATCAAGCAAGGTCTCAGGAGGCATCGTGACTGTAAGCAGGGTGTTGAGGGGAGGTTGACGGACAAAAGAAGGCTTGGGGACACCAAGGAGGAACCAGGGTGATCATCACAGAAGAGTACAAATGGTCTCGGGTGTTCAGGGACCGAACGTGGAAATCCTAAAAAGTGTAACGGAACAAAAGAGTGCTCTTATGGCTCAAAGATCACCCCGCCTAAAGCACTCCAAGAACAATGTGGAGAAACGTACCAAAAACAGAAAATTCCAGGAGTTAAAGCTGTTGCTGGTCCTCACCTTCCCTTGGCAGCCCTTTCACATGCACACCAAAACTGGGGCTCCGCCCTTGCCTACCCACCTAACTGTTCCCATGATATCGCCCACTCATGTCATAGCCCAGCTCCAAAATTAGAAACATCCACGGATTGCTCCCAAACAGAAGGACCCAGGATAGAAAGCTGTTGCTGGCCCTCACCTTCCCTTGGCAGCCCTTTCACAGGCACACCAACACTGGGGCTCTGCCCTTGCTTACCCACCTAACTGTTCCCACACTACTACTACCCGCTCAGGTCACAGTGCCCAGCTCTAAAATTGGAACATGGAACAACAGCATCTAAGAAAGAAAAATTGTATCTATAATACAAAGCAGAGAGAGAGAGAAATTTACAAATAGGGACATGGAGCCAGAGTGAGGGGGTGTGGGAATTGTGAATTTCTAAAGGACAGAGGGGATGAAAGTTTAAAAAAATTTGGGATAGGAAAACAGAATGATGGAGAAAGACAGAAGTAGCCATTGACTGCAGGACAGGGACAGAGAGTGAAAAAAAGAGGGAGAGGGAATAGGACAGACGAACAGA
>NW_009598779.1:0-5349 GCF_000690535.1 Cariama cristata
CTTGAGTGAATCCCATCCGGCCCCATAGACTTGTTCGTGTCTAGGTGGAGCAGTAGGTCACAAACTACTTCCTCCAGGATAATGGGGGGATTTCTTTGTTCCCCACCCCTATCATCCAGCTCAGAGGATTGGCTGCCTCGAGGATAACTGGTCTGGCTATTGAAGACTGAGGCAAAGGCGGCATTAAGTACCTCTGCCTTTTCCTCATCCTTGCTGGCAACGTTCCCCTCTTCATCCAGTAAAGGGATGGCTTGTATACGTTAAATATTCTGTGCATTTTTGCCTGCCCCTAGTTCATCCAGTGTCTTTGAACAGTTTGTAGAGTATAAAATTTATATTGTCTCCCGTAAGAGACATCACATTCGTACAATATTTTGTCCAGCTACCTAAATCACCACAGACGGTAAGTTGACTGAAAATCAGGAATATCATTATTAAGCAGAGTTGTCTGTTTATCTTCTACAGAGGTTCATTCAATTCAGCTTTTGCACTCAATTTTGAGTAGTGAGAAAAGAGTAATGCCAAGGCAGAAAAAGAAATGTATACTTACAATCGACTTGATTTTTTTTTCTTTTTTTCTGCAGGATACTATTAGTGCTGTACTACATCACAAATAGAGCTGTGTCAGAAGACCAAAGATTGCGTTTATTTGGCGTTCATAACAGATACAAGAAACATGAGTCATAACAACTAATTTTTATACATGATAGAAGAAGTTAAATACATACAAAATTCAGTTAAAAAGACACCATTGAGATATAAGCTTCTAATTAAATACAGTGACATATATGAATTTTAACTAGAGCATAATTTTAGGTCCAGGTATTTCTTCGGTTTAAAAAGAACTGAACATCAGGAAAGATTTGAAGGCATTCTTTGGGATAGGAGTGCATGCATTCGTGGTGGAATACAGAGTTCCTGTTTCTGTTTCAAGTCATATAGACAACTTTGATAAGTTATTACCTTGTCATGTACAAAAGTAGTGTTTTACCATTCTAGTGAAATAAAAAGTTAAAAATATGGAGCTGCATAATATCTTGTGAGATTTTGAAAGAGTAGTTTAATTTTGAAGAACTACTAGCCTGGAGAGTAAAACATGCAACAAATACCACAAGTCGCCAGTATGAGGAAAGCTACTCAGTTTACCTGGAATAAAGCCTTGCACAAGAATGAGACATTAAAACCCATATGGGTCATTGCATTTGCCCACATAAATCAAAAGATGCATCTCTCAGCTCTTGCAAGTGGAATACTCTCCCCAGAAATGAGTCACGTAATAGACAGCAGCCAAGAAACTTCCCATCTGTGAATGACACATTAACTTTGATGAGAACACAATGTAAATTAGAAAAAGCAGAAGATGGAGTTTGAAAAAAGTCAATTTGTATAGATCTAAGTGAAATGGTTTTCCCAATTTTGTCTCAAGGGGAATCAAGGAAAAAGATGTAACCAAAGGAGATAGAAGAGAGTGCTGCATACTTACATTTTCTTGCACTGAATGCAAAACCAGAGAGACACCATCATCAAAACTAAAGCTTTGAAGAAGGAAGGAATGTAGCCAGTATCTTGGAGACAGAACCAGTCTGGAAATGTTGGGAACAGAACAATGTTCTGCACAACTGCCATTTCTGACACAGCTTTCTCCCAGACCCCATAACGCCGTTATAGTTTCAAGAGCAGCAGGTCGTGTTTTGTAAATTGTCCCAAATAATGGTGGGATGCTGCTCTTAAAACTTTTTCTCCAGTGCTTCAAAATGTCCAGAAAGAGGTGACTGATCTGTTTGAGAGAAGCTCCAAGTAGAAACAATGGTATTTAGAAATTAATCTTTTGCTCTACCAAAGAAATTAATTGTAAAATACGACACTGAAAGCTTTGCCCGTGCAGGATGTTTCATCTATTTTTATTAGAGCTGAAACTAAGATCCAGAGCACCCAGAGAAACAGTTATCTTAGGAAACAGCCCTTGCTGATGGGGAATGTTGCTGCTATGGAATGAGCAAAGTTTAGGGACCAGGATAATGAATTGTTAAATTCAGTGTTGTGCGTTCATTTCTCTGCTTAACCCATAACTCTCCATACGAGTATGTATGAACCAGTGGGGGTATTCACTGAAGCAATTTAGGCTTTCTCAGTGGAATCTGCACCTTCACTACAAACTAAATGTTGACCCAAATCTTTGGCAGTATCTCAGGTCTGAATTGTATTTCAGGACTGAAAATTGCAAACCTTAAGCTGAAGTCTAAAATATAGAATAGGTTAAAAAATGCTGCACACATATATAATTTTAAGACTGTAGCTTTCACTTAACAACCTTGGTTTTCCAGACCTGAAAATTCCTGATTGCACTTATCATTACTGACTTACCTTGCATGGGACTTTTCAGGTCCATTTTTGGTAATTTTAAAAATTTGGGATTCTCATCATCATCATTGGTCCACTCACCACCGAATACAGGAGCTACATTTTATTCACAACTCTTCTACTTACTACTTTGACTTTTATGACTTTTAATTAGGGGTTTTTTTTAGTTCTTTTCTTTGGCATGGTTTCATCTTACTGTAGTTAAAGTGACCATTATTCTCTGATGCTGAAATCAACTCTGTAAATCTAACTGAAGTTTAAGGTAACTTGAATGTACTTTGACAGATCTTTGTCCTGTAGCTGTGAGAAAACATATTGCTGGGTCAGAGGCATATTTTGTTGCCAAGCCTTGGGGCTAGCTATATCCAAAAATGATGATAAGTAGGGCTGGAATTACTATTGCTTCACCAAGGGAAGTAACTGAATTGAGTAGCTTCTGTGCACTTGCAAGCCACTGTTTTTGAGAGAATGGGATGGGAATTTTGAACACTTTCAATAATTAAAATATATTGAAGGGAAAAAGCCTCATGGAGCAAGACCTATTCCAATAACCACCTGGCAGATTGTATGGCAAGATAACACTCGTGAATAGGTGGGGTGCTTCTGCCACTGCCATTCCCCTCTGCGTTAAATGAGGTGAGTTAACCTGTTCTGTTTTAGAAAGACCTCGGGCTCCAGACTAACTTCAGGGTTTGACTTTCAGACTCCCCCTTGAACTCCAGCACCTGTGAAAGCCCTCAGCACAAAAGCCTTCCAGGCCACCTCACCTGCTGATGCCCTCAGCATTTTCTTAATAGCTTGTCACTTTTTGGGTTCTTGCTCAGTGTCCACAGAGAGAGAAAGCTGAGTTAACAAGCTTAGGGATTGAACTCTCAACCTGTGCAACAGCTGCCCTGACACCTGGCATTGCTGTGCTTGGTTTTGTAGCATCTATGTCATCCTTTCAGCTTGCAGTCTGCATTTTGACTTCACTTTCTGTCTGTGATTGATGCTAAAACTAAGGCTGCCAGAACAAGATATGACTCCAGGAAACTGGAGCAGAATATTCTTCAAAATATGCTGAGGTGTAGGATTCTTTGTTACTTCAGTATAACATTAATCTTTGAACTAAATGTGTTTAATATCTTTGCATCCTCTGTGAATATTGCGTCATCACGGAAACCTTTCCTCTAGAGGTGAAAGGGACAATTTTGCTCTGGGAATAAAGTAAACATAGTTGACTCTACAAAGTGGCATATTAGGAGTGAAAGTGATTTTTTTTTTATATGGTAGTTGAATACAGGCTAAAAGCAGCTTTGAAATGTCTTGCAAATAAAGGTACAACTTCAGATTCACCAGGCAATGGTACTTTCAAATAAAACAAGTGATTGGGAATATTGCAGTAACACGCTGTCTTATTTTCCTCCAGGAAAAAGGAGAGACAGGAGGTACTTCCTCACACTATTGGTCTCTTTAGGAGAAATGCCTTTGACATCACCAGATTGTTTATCTCAGGAAGGAAAATTCATTCATGAAGGAAAAAAAAAAGGTTTATTTCAGCTTGCACAGGCCATGTTCTGCTTAAAACCTCCAATAACAGTGACATCTTCAGTAATCAGAATGATTTGTCATAGGAGAGCTGGAAATAATTTTCTTCCTTCCCATCACCACCTTGATAGAAATGCTACGAGCACAGTGGAACCTCACCACACTCAAATCTGTAAATACTCGTGAGCGAGTCAGAAATTTCATCTGCTCCTTATGTCACTGCAAGAATTTGTCATTCATCTTTTGTTTAGTCTTCCCTGAAATATTTATTCTCAATGACAAAAATCAATAACAGAGCTGAAGTATATAGGATTACGTATTGTAGTAATGTGTGCAATGCAATAATGCAATACATCACCAACCCAAAAGAACCATCAGGGTTCATATTAGTGTCACTAACACATCTATGCACTGACGGATGGGCCCAAAAGAATGTTGCTGTAGATGTAAACCCCTAGCACACACAGCTGGTAGCTTTTAGCTGGATAAACGGTATCTCTCTCGAGTTGTCATGGCAAGATCCAAGTGCAAGGTCCTGCACCTGGGTTGGGGCAACCCCCGGCATCAGTACAGGCTAGGGGATGATGTAATTGAGAGCAGCCCTGCGGAGAAGGACTTGGGGGTGCTGGTGGATGACAGCCTAGACATAAGTCAGCAATGTGCAATTGCAGCTTGGAAGGCCAACCCCATCCTGGGCTGCATCAAGAGAAGTGTAGCTAGCAGGCCGAGGGAGGTAATTCTACTCCACTCTGGTGAGACCCCACCTGGAGTATTGCATCCAGTTCTGGAGCCCCCAGCACAGGAGAGACATGGACCTGTTGGAGAAGGTCCAGAGGAGGGCAACGAAAATGATCCGAGGGCTGGAGCACATCTCCTATGAAGACAGGCTGAGAGAGTTGGGGTTGTTCAGCCTGGAGAAGAGGAGGCTTTGAGGTGACCTCATTGCGGCCTTCCAATACCTGAAGGAGGCCTATATGAGAGATAGGGACAGACTTTTTAGCAGGGTCTGCTGTGACAGAACAAGGGGTAATGGTTTTAAACTAAAAGAGGGTAAATTTAGACTTGATATAAGAAAAAAATTTTTTACAATGAGGGTGGTGAAGCACTGGACCAGGTTGCCCAGAAAAGTGCGGAAACCCCGTCCCTGGAGGCATTCAAGGTCAGGCTGGATGGGGCTCTGAGCAACCTTATCTAGTTGGAGTTGTCCCTGCTCACCTTGCAGGGGGGTTGGACTAGATGACCTCTAAAGGTCCCTTCCAGCCCAAATGATTCTATGATTCTAAGATGTTCGTGCCAGCTGAAGGCTGCAGAGCGTTGTGGTCTGAGGCTCATGCTGGTGGCCTCACCTGGTGCTCACACAGTCAATATGGCAAACAACTGGAGTGCAGGTCTTTGCATCTGATCCGTGCAGTCCTGCATGCTCGGTGTGTCACAGCCACTCCTTCAACTGTCTTCTAACAC
>NW_009598780.1:0-10783 GCF_000690535.1 Cariama cristata
TGGGGGTTGGTCTCTTCTCCCCAGTAATTTGCGACAGGACGAGAGGAAACGATCTCAAGTTGCGCCAGGGGAGGTTCAGGCTCGACATTAGAAAGAACTTCTTCACTGTTAGAGTTGTTAGGCATTGGAACAGACTCCCCAGGGTGATGGTGAACTCAGCATCCCTGGAGGTGTTCAAAAAACGTTTAGATGTGGTACTTCTAGACATCGTTTAATGTGTTTAGTGGGCATGATGTTATCAGGTATATGGTTGGACTTGATGATCTTTGAGGTCTCTTCCAACCATAATGATTCTATGATTCTATGAAGACAGTTGTATTGTAAATGTCCTCTAAATATTGAACAACTCCATATAGATTTTTTTTTTAAATACCACCCAACCAATAGCAACAAAGAAATTTTAAATGTTCTGAGAGACAGAAAGTAACGTCTTCATCTGTTCTACAAATGCTACATACAATTTTCTGGATTCTGTCATGTAAAAGATACTAAACTGTGAACTATAAAGTAATGTTTGATACATTTTTTTTGTTGTGATAAGTGAGATTTAAGATAATATCATAAGGCTGAAAGCTTTGCCATTCCATGAACCTTATGAAGACAGAGAGATAATGAAATACAGTATTTCTCTGATGAATGACCTAAACTAAGTTTTCAAGATCTGGTACTGAAAAAATCTACTGTGATCTTAGACTGGGGAAGCAGCTTTGCAGAAACACAGTTTTATCATTTTGATTTGCAGTAATCACTTGGCTAGCTTTTGTGCATACATTCTTTCATGCATGTGTGTATATAGAATAGAATCATAGAGTATCTCAAGTTGGAAGGGACCCATAAGGACCATCAAGTTCAACTTCCTGCTCCTCGTAGCACTACCGAAAACTAGACCATATGACTAATAGCATCATCCAGACACTCCTTGAACTCTGACAGGCTTGGCGCCGTGACCACTTCTCTGGAGAGCCTGTTCCCGTGACCAACCAACCTCTCAGTGAAGAACCTTTTCCTTATGTCCAATCTGAACTTCCCCTGACACAACTTCATTCCATTTCCTCATGTCCTACTGCTGGTCACCAGAGAGAGGAGATCAGCACCTCGCCCTCTGCTGTCCCCCTTGAGGAGGCTGTAGGCTGTGATGACGTCACCCCTCAGCCGTCTCATCTCCAAGCTAAACAAACCAAGTGACCTCAGCTGCTCGCCCTAAGTCTTGCCCTCGAGGCCTTTCATCATCTTTATCACTATCCTCTGGCCACACTCTAATAGTTCGATGTCCTTCTTATACTGAGGCATCCAAAACTGCACACAGTACTCAAGGTGGGATGGCACCAGTGCAGTGTTGATTGGGACAATCACCTCACTTGACCAGCTAGCTATGCTGTGCTTGAAGCAACCCAGGGCACAGTTGGCCCTTTTGGCTGCCAGGGCACACTGTGGACTCATATTCAACTTGCCATCAACCCAAACCCCCAGATCTCTTTCTAGGGGGCTGCTCTCCAGCCTCTCATTGCCCAGTTTATGTGTATAACCAGGATTGCCTTGTCCCAGGTGGAGAATCCAGCACTTGCTCTTGTTAGATTTCATACAGCTGGTGATTGCCCAGCTCTCTAGTCTATTCAGATCTTTCTGTAAGGCCTCTCTACCCTTGAAGGAGTCCACAGATCTTCCTAATTTAGTATAATTGGCAAATTTACTTAATATACATTCAATTCCTACATCCAGATCATTTATGAAAACATTGAAGACCACATATATTTATATGCTTGTAGATAAGCATACACTTACATGTTTTTGTGTAGACATGCAAAGTGAACAGCTGTATGACTTGTGGACATAAAACGTACCAATGAACCCAGCATTTAAGATATTTAGTTTCTGGAACATCCTAACCATTGTCTTTTGAAAAGGACTATTGAATATCTTCTTCATTAACAGGGCTCCAAAAGGTGCACTTCATGCAAATGGAGATGAACAACTAAAGGATATGAATGATTCTGAAGCTGAAAGAAACTGTGGATGGGTATTAATCTCAACTCAACTGTAAGCATCTCTGCTAGACATTCCAGTCTACCTTTACAGTAAAGGGAGAGAAACTGACACTTTTTGGATTTGATTCACATGCCTTATTTTAAAAGCCCACTTTAGAATGAGACAATTTACACGTCCTTCTCTACCGGTTATGAATAGTGCCTAGACTGCTAGCTTCTGTATAAAAGTCTACACCATAAGCATCCAAAGTGAAGTGGTTTTGTGTTATGTGATGATAACAGTGGGGCAATGTGGAGGCAATTTTGGATGCCATTTTGGTATATTAACTATTTTTTTTTAATTACTGATTTTTATTAGTATTTAAAGGTGCCTATGGTCATACTAATGTCATAACATTCACAAAACAAGAAGTAGAAATGTAAAATAGCTATAGATATTTTAGAAATTTCCAGAGTTGAGAAACTCGTAGACAATATAAAGCTGAGAGAAGTGACTAATACACTAAATGGATATGTCACCCTTCAGATGACCTGGACAGGCTGGAGAAATGGGCTGACAAAAACCTCATGAAGTTGTCGAGGCCCGACCAGCAGTGCCTTGTTTAAATTGTTCGATCCCTGGGACAGAAATTAAGACACAAACGAGGCCAGGTGTCAGTTCCAAGCTAGGTATACCTTTATTTTCTCAAGGAGGATATATGCGATAGGAAGAAAAAAGAGAGAGAAAAAGAAGCAGCCAGTGATCAAGATAGATCAGCAAGATATAGTCATCACCCTGGATCCAGCGTTGCCATTTCGATTCTGAGTTTTCTGTCACTCATCCAGTCGTTGGTGGTGGGTACGTATGCCCTCCAAAGAGGTTGGCTTCCTTTTCTATCTTCTTGCTGTCTCATTCTCAGTAGTCCTGTGTATTTCTCAGAAGGTGTGTACTTCTTGGAAGATGCCCATGCAGGAACGTAGTGCATGTGCAGTACACCTTTTGTGATCGTCTTCACGACAAAGTCCCCCCCCCCAAGGAGCCCCAGCCCTAAATCGGCCTCTGCATTCAATGTAGATGTACTCTTTGCGCATGTCTCAGATGTTCTCACTGTTAACATCATCTCTACTGTAGGTGTTTTTCTATCCCGGATGTTTTAACCACATTTGCCTAAGCTTTGAGGCAGTTAGCTAGCTCAGTGCTCCACAGGGCCGGAAACGGCTGTCTCATTCATGGTATCAGAATCACAAAAGGTACAGAGAGACTGTTTTTACCTCTGTGCAGTCGTTGGCAGCAAAACCACAGGAGGAGGTTTTGTACACTTTAAGTACCAAGAAATTTTTAAGGCAGAATGGTCACTTCTGTCCGTCACAGAAGTTCAACAAAAGGAAACACAAAATCCTTAACATGGGAAAGAAGAAATCCATGTGCTGACACTGGAAATTGCATTTCCAATTAACTGGAAAGCAACTTTACAGGACCTTGGAATCCTAGTGGACCAAAATTTTATCATAAACCAGCAATGTGTCCTTGCGTCAAACAAGGCCAACAGCCTCCAGGTTCCAAGACTTAGGCAGAGCATCACGAGCAGGACAAGGGAGGTGAACTTTCCCCCTCTACTCAGCACTGGTGAGGCCACCCCTGGAGTACTGCGATACTGGTGTACTGGAGCAAGTCCAGTGAAGAGCCAAAAGCATAATTAAGGGACTGAAGCATAGTTTCTGATAAACACTGAAACTGGAAAATAGCTATTGACATTTTAGATTCTCCCAAGGATGTTGAAACCTAGTTTTACACAGGCGAAACCAGAGCAGTTCATATTCTGAGCCTGTTTTATGATTTATTCATGCCTTTAAATCTTACTTCTTGCATCTGAATAGCAGACTGAACATCTGCCTAGTAGAGTTTTTCATTAATGTAATGTGTAACTGAAATTAATAAAAGATGAACTGAGGTATGTTTCACTGAAAAATATTTTTAAAGACAATTAATGCAAAGTTTTTTTGTGAATGTAAATCTGATTTTCTGAAAACACACGTCATTAATTGCTACGTTTTAGAAAAGAAAAATATTTAAGCACAACTTTATGTGGATGAAAAAGGAAACAGATTTAGTTAAATTCTAAAAACAGTGGTGTCAATGCAGTTTTAAAGTTTTCTGAGATGTTAGAATCTTCAAGAATTAACAAAACCCCTCAGATTTCATCTTTTTTTCTGCCCGTGTGGTTCTTCAGAATTGCTCAAGATTCAGCATTGCTCAAGGACCAAAGCCAAACAAATAAAATAACGAAAGAAACCCTCTGACACCTTCTTAACCTTCCCCTCAGACAGCTTCTTAACCTTCTGCACACTTTAATTTAAAAGTCAGTGAGTTACTCTAAGGTATAACCATAAGTCAACCTGAAGGAAATCTTATAGCTGTGTAGATGATGGAACAAAAGCGTAATGCACAGACGACTTCACTGTTACAAAAGCAATCAACTCCTCAAGTCAACTATGAAAAAATCGCACATTTTAAAGACAAATATTAATATGCTTGAGTTTTTCTGTGTGTATTAAAAAGTGTGCAGTGAATTTAAATAAGTCCAGTGAAATATGTGTCACAATCATCAGTACATACACTTTTAGGGTCTAACAAACTGACATTTCCTGAAAAGAACAGATTAAAAACCAAATTCAGCTATAGAATGTCTCTTGTTCAAATAAAGAGAATAAATCTAGAATATTTGAAAAACTGAACTGCATAGTCATATTTAATAACCTCTAATAACTGGAAAGAAAGAATAACATATATCAACATGTATCATCATCATTAAGGCAGTAATTATTTTGCATCTTGTTGAACACCATCTTTGGCATTCTAAAAGGCAGCCTCAATATTCACAAGTCCACTACAGTTGGCAGTGTGCAATGAGGAGGGAACATCAGTGAAATGCAGTTATGACCTTTAAAATAGCTTAGAATATGTAGATTAATTCTAAGCATTACCTTTCTTACTGGTACATTTTTGATGTACTACTAGAAAAAAACCCTTTCACTCAGATTTGGTGACTCAAGACAATAATTTCTCTTCAAATACAAAAAGTGCTAAAGTCTGAATAATTCTCTTGGTTGTCTTAAAAGTTACTGAATCTATAACATATTTTTTATTTGAAGAAAATTAGATACAGAATTTTCAGTGGATCCATGTATTTATATTAATGTCAGATAAGTTAGTTTTCCATAATCATGGAATCATAGAATCATAGAATGGTTTGGGTTGGAATGGACCCTTAAAGATCATCTAGTCCAATCCCCATGTCATGGGCAGGGACATCTTCTAGTAGATCAGGTTACTCAAAGCCCCATCCAACCTGACCTTGATCACACCCAACAATGGCTCATCCATAACTTCTCTGGGCAACCTGTTCCACTGTCTTACTGCCCTCATAGTAAAGAATTTCTTCTTTATGTCCACTCTAAATCCTCCAGTTTACAGACTTTGCCCCTTGTCCTGTCACTACAGGCCTTAGTAAAAATTCTCTCTCCACCTTTCTTATAAGCCCTCCTTATATGCTGAAAGGCTGAAAGGCGTCCCCAGAGCCTTCTTTTCTTCAGGCTGAACAACCCCAACTCTCTCAGTCTTCCTTCATAGTAGTGTTCCAGTCCTCTGATCATTTTTGTGGACCTCCTCTGGACCTGGTCTAACAGGTCCATGTCTTTCTTGTACGGGGGACCCCAGAACTGGATGCAGTACTGCAGGCAGGGTCTCACAAGAGCATGGTAGAGAGGGAGAATCAGCTTCTTCAACCTGTGAGCCGTGCTTCTTGTTATGCAGCCCAGGACACGATTGACTTTCTGGGCTGTAAGCACACAGTGATGGCTCCTATCCAATTTTTTGTCCACCAGTATCCCCAAATCCTTCTCCACAAGGATGTTCTCAATTCCTTCATCCCCCATCCTGTATTGATACCAGGAAATGCCCTGACCCAAGTGCAGGACCTTGTACTTGGCTTTATTGAACTTCATTAGGTTCACATGGGTTCACTCCTCAAGCCTGTCAAGATCCCTGTGGATGGTATCCCTTTCTTCAAGCTAGTCAACTGTACCACTCAGCTTGATGTCACGCCCAAACCTGAACTTGCTGAGAGTGCATTCAGTCCCACTGTTTACGTCAATGATGAAGATATTGAACAGTATTAGTCCCAGTGGAGATCCTTCAGGGACAGCACTCATTACTAGTTTCTACTTGGATATTAAGCCATTGCCTATAACTCTTTGGACATGGCCATTCAGCCAATTCTTTATCCATTTAATAGTCCGTCCATCAAACTTATCTCTCTCCAATTTAGAGGTAAGGATGTTTGTAATACTGGTAACTAGGAAGAGATATCTAGATCTTGGAAATCCCACAATGAATCAAAGTTCTTATTATGGATTAATTTGCTTTGTTAGGGTTGAGTAAAATGCCAGATCTTATACAGATAATGCTTTATTACTCCTCATCAGGTTTATTGGGGTCATGCCTTGCAGCATACTAGCAATGCAAAAATTTCTTCTATTAGGTACTTTTCAAACAAACAGCAACAGAAAACCCTTTTCCCTAAATGCTGCATAAGCAATTAATTGGTAAAGACAAAGACAGATAAGGGTAAAACGCAATAAGGTGCAATAGAAGAGAAGAGAGGAAGTTACAACAGAAGAAAAGGAAGTTTGTAGAATGTGACAGAGATTTCATTCACAAAATCTAAGTGGAAGATTTTTTTTCTAGTGGCACACCATGTAAGTATCAGTAAGCAAGCTGATGCTTAGAAAGAATCTATGTATGCAAAGCTGTTTTGAAGGTTGCAACTTCTTCTCACTGGTGCAAATATTGGGAATTTTTATTTGTTTATTTTATTTCTTTTTTCAAAAATTATGTTAAAAATCATGGTGGGTGAATAGATCTTTTACCCTCTACCCATTTTTCAATATTCTCAGCTAAATTCTATTGGAATTTTTGAATATACCTCATTACTTGTGCTTCAGTCAGGTGTACATAATACACAAAGGGCTAGCCAGACTTCTGCCTCTTACTGCCTAGAACTAAGACATTTATAGCTGTAACTACTTTGGCTTTAAAAGGTTTGCTAGCAAAAAGGTCGGTTAGGATTCACAATTCTGGTGATTTTAGAACCTTTAAATGTAAGAATACAAAATAGAAATCCCAGACAAGAGAGTCTTCTATTCAGAATTACACTGTTCATTTTCTCAGCCTGGTGATTCTGCCCTGTGGCCCACAAGAATATATTATTTCTGCTAATTAAATCTTTAATTAACATTGGTAATACTAATTTTAAGTAAATAGATGTGGTATCAGTCTGTAAATAGTGGCTTTTACTAACTTTGTTAATATCTAATTTACTTGCTCTAATTATCTTGCTAAACACCAATAAAATGCTTTAGTATACTTTACAGTCTATTAATAGCAGTTCAATTACTTTTGTATGGCTTGTGTAATTTAGAAGAACTAAATAGCAACAACATTTGCATTTTCTCTTTTTACAGTCTATAAATGTTCTCATAATTAATATTTAATTGCAAAAATACCAATACATTTCTTAATTTATTGTGTGATCTGTTCTTGAAATACTTGTTATTAGAAGCTAAACATACAAACAGCAATTTTTCTTAAAAAACATGAAAAGGAGATCTTTGTGTTCAGTTATATTCTGTCATTTGTTCAGAAAGATGATTTTAATCTCTGACTATCAAAACATTTTTAATCAGAAAAACAAGGAATGAAATAATATCTGAATAAATAATATTTGAATAAATAACGCATTGCACCAGAAGTTTCATGCATACATATCTCCCTCATGGTAGGTTAAAACTCAAGGCCAGAAATTTCACAGTGCAAAGTACTTTTTACTTCCTCCATTCACTAGGAGGGGAAAGAACAGCAATAGAAATCCTATTTGGCACAAGTACTCATATATACAGTTTCTCTAGTTACTCAAAGTTGAATGAGGTCCACCATAACCAGAGACCAATTACAGTTGAACCACTAAAATGTTATAGAAGATTCATTTGGCACAAAGCAAGTAGCCTCCATGGCATACAGAACAAAACCCAAAGTGTGGATATTTGTTGCAAACCCATTCAGGCACTTTTTTCAGTTTTTTCAGAGTGTGTATTCTTGCTGTGCTTGCTTTTAGTAAAAGGTGAGGCATAATTTAAACTTCTGGATACAAGTCAGCAGCCTCAAGCAGATGCAGACAGAGAGATAAAACAACTTGGCCAGCTTTTCTTTCCTTGCCATGAACCATTTCTTAACTGATTGTAAGAGAAAATTCCAGTACTGTCCAAATAAAGTATGCCTTATGCTTAGAAACAGAATAAGTCTATATTGTCTCTATTACACTATGTTACAGCACTTTAAGTATCAATCATAGTAGACATTACATTCAATAATAGCAAGGTGTTTATAGCTATCCAGCACTAGTCAAACTGAAGTTACAGTTAGAAGAGAACATTATACTCATCTCCTCTGATCCCACAACAGTGCAGTGTTCAAAACAGTCCCTACATTCATTCCCTGTTACACAATTTCTATTTCTATAATAGAATAAAGACGTATTCTAGCAGTGGTGATATGTGAATCTGATTTTTTAAAATTTCTTAATTTACATAATATTATTATTTTGTTAGTTTGTTTTAAAAGAAAAAAAAAATCTTGGGAGAGAGTAATTTTTTTTTACATCAGCTAAGAATTATCAGAAGTCCATTTGATCTACCATATTTTTCTCCTCTCCACTATTTGTTTAGTTGCTTTAGATCTTTCCACAGCTAACCAGCTGTCAGTCTGCTTCCAGACGACCAGAGAGAAATAATTTCAAACAGCTTAGGACAGGAGGAGTTGCCCTGCTATGCTGTCCCTTCATAAGCGCTAACCGGTAGAATGGCTGCCAGCCCCTTAAAAGGGTGTTGGAGTACTCCTTTACAGTGTCTAGTAGCACTGTTGAGAAAAGAAGGGAAGGTACAATGACTAAAAGTTATCTCTGACATAGCAGTTAAGTCTTACTGTAGTGGATATAACAAAAGCAAAGACTGAATGTACACATAAGGGTTTTTGTTTGGTTGCTTTTTGTTTTCCTCTCTTAAGCATTTATCTGATCAAAATCTTTATGAAGAATTACAGAGGATTATCTGAACACTGATGAGGTATCTTATTGTAGAGCAGCTTCACCAATCCCCACTTAAAGGAACTTTAAAATGTAGGAACAATTGTTAAAGTAGTGAAAGAATATATGTGTATATTCTAAGCTAATTTGACTCTGTCATTCCCAAGTTGAATTGTTTTGTCTTATTCGTGTCCAGTGCAAGTCTGTTGTAAGTTTATCCTCACACTGAAGTTCTGTCACAAACTGGTTTATCAAGATTCAATATGAACTGTATTAGCTGAGCTGGTGATAATCAGGTTAGGAATAGAGAATTTCAGTTGATTATCCCTGACAATGATCCCAAATCAATTGAACAAAAAAAAATAGATTACCAAATAATTTATTCTGCTAAAACATATGGCAACCAATTTTCAAACATAACTTTGATCTACTTAGTCAAGCATTGCGGCGCTTCTGTCAAGCATGAACAAGAAATTGAGCTTCATGGCTTGTGTACGTACTGGTTTATAAGGAAGGGAAGAATCAATGTTGTATATATGGAAGCTTTATATATTCATGGTTTTCAGGTGAGCTGCTCGCATGAGAAAATTAGATACCTGTTGTTTCACTCTTTATTCTACATGCCAAGCAATGGAATCATTGCAGTTTATACAAAAATGACAGATATTAAAAGAGCAAGAATGTAGGGTGGGCAGCCATCAAGAATTGAAATATTACTGACAGGAGGTGTTCAGGTGTTAGAGTCCAATGCTCTCTGACCAGGGTCTTTTAGATATGGCACACGTGTAAGGTATAATGTTTAATATCAGATTTATTTGCTCAGAGATAGTTGATGTTACATGTGATTTCAGATTTAGTAGAGTGATAGAAATTATACTGAAAACACTATATAAATCTAAGTGACATGTAGCAAAATGCAGCAATTGCAATACACAGTCCAATCACATTATCAGTGTGATTCTCATTACCATTCTCTATAATATGCTCACTAAGGCTGAGGGGACACCTTATCACTCTCTACAACTACCTGAAAGGAGGTTGTAAAGAAGTGGGGGGTCTGTCTCTTCTCCAAAGTATCCAGTGATAGGACAAAAGGAAATGTCTTCAAGTTGCGTTAGGGGAGGTTTAGGTTGGATATTAGGAAAAATTTCTTCACTGAAAAAGTTACCAAGCTCTGGAACAGGTTGCCCAGTGAGGTGTTTGAATCACCGTCCCCGGAGATATTTAAAAGATGTGGCACTTAGGGACATGATTTAGTGGTGGACTTGGCAGTGTTAGGTTTACAGTTGGACTTGATGATCTCAAAAGTCTTTTCTAATTTAAACAACTCTATGATTCTATGACACTGGGTGTCCCCACTTACCAGGAAGGAAGACGTGGATTGAAGTCATCTCAAGTCCATTGCTTTCTCCAAAATGATTTTGTTAATTGTGTATTTTTTTAATTAAATAATGGGTTGAGCCACATATTCACTCCCCCCATGTTGGTGTGGCTGACTTAGGGAGAAACAATTACACCACCAGTTGATACATTCAGCTGTGAAATAGTCCGTTAATCCACTCAACTGACAAAGGTCTCTGAAGGGATATTTCAAACTGCAAATAGCCAAATATTTTTATACCATCCAATGTATGTCTATTTGCAGTTAAGAATACTATTATACAATATTTTATATTATTA